>NC_040036.1:72689628-72757465 GCF_003713205.1 Coffea eugenioides
TACACTTGAAAAAATTGGTTATTAAATGGCCAATTATACTTTGCCACGTGTTAAGTTGAAGTGTTCCAATCAATTGAAATTACTGGGATGTCTCCGCCAACCAAATCATATTATGTCACATGTCTATTGAATAAATATCTAAATATTTATTTCTTATTAAAGGGATAATATTTAGAGTTGTTTAATCTAAGTATATTTCTTATATACTGTAATAGTTTGTCCAATCAAACGGCGCCATGTCATAGGTCTCTACAAGTTTGGCCAATCAAGGGACTACTTATTGGTATTATCTCTTTATTAATAAATACAAAATAAAGAGATAATATTTAAGATGGCACAGTCCTAATATGACTGCACGTCTTGCAAGACAAGTAAAGTGGTATACATGTTTTCAACCTCTACCTCATACCACAGTTATAAATAGGGTCTCTCTACCAAGTCGACACACAGACACACCAGGAGGCATCTCATACACTCAAGTGGTGAAACTCCAAGCTACGAAGGTCTGGGTCTTCAAGCTCTTCAAGTCTTCCATATATCAAGGCTTGAGCCTTCAAATATTTTCAAGTTCTTCAAATCTTCCATATCAAGATTTGAAGTAATCGGTGGTTGATCCAAGAACAAGCTGCGAAGCCCTTGAATTGGCGTTCGAGGAGAAAAATCGAAGGAAGCTCTCTATAAGTTCGAGAAAATTCTAGAGATTGTACCCACATATTTTCCTAAATTTATATATTACATATTTGTCATGTATTTCTTTTTTCTTGTCGTTTTGCAGACTTGAAATTTAATCGCGTACAATATCACATGGGAGAGTCCTCAGATATTGCACATTATTGTTGGCATAGTTAAACAAATCTTTGTGATTGTTGATGTTTCCTATTTTTAATTTGGAAGTTTTTGATTTAGTAAGTTCTAGTAATTTTGTTGTTTAGAGTTTGGAGTAACTAGTTGATAGTTTTTTGTTGTGAGAGAAAAAGATCATGAGAAGTTGAAATGAGTTATTGTAATGATAGTTCTACCTAATTTTTATGTCAGTCTCAACAAAAGAATTGAATATATACTTTATTTCTACGATTAATAATAGATTTATCTTCTCTCACATATTTGTATATGTGTTAAATACCTTCCGTGAAGATCCAACCCCTTAATTGGTTGGGACATTAACTAGGTTATTATAAGATTCCTAATTCGACTCTCAAACCCTTCCCTTTTTCTCTTTCTCCTTAGAAGGTTTGGAGTCCCCCTTTAACCAACAAAAAATCCTCCATGCGTTTTATGTGCCAATTACCCAAAATTCTGAATTGAATATTTAATATTCTATTGATTGTCTTCTAAAAGAGTTTTGGTTTATCAGGATCCTTAAATGGATACGAGGCAACCAACATGACATATAATGTCATCCACATGACCACATATCTTCTATCTTTCTATCATATATATTCTTGCTTGAATAAAACCTCAGCAGTGATGTAAGAAGGTGTTTCCACTCCAGACTTTAGCTATGAACGTAGCAAAGAGGATTTGAATTACCCAAAATCACATATGTAGAGGTGGAGTTGGGCTTTTGTTTAACAATATTGTATTTTCTAGCTATTAGTCACGACGACATACTTTCATAGAATATAGTAGCTGACTCCAGATAGACGTTGCGGGAGAAAAATCGAACCTCATCCTCAGCTGAAGCTCCCTGGGATTGCAGATTCATTGAAAACGCTCTCCAACAGAAGCATATTCTGTGAAAATAGCCAAATTGGTTGCCATCAAAATCACCATTTTAAATCTAACAATTTTTTTGAATGCCTTAAAATCTTTGGTCATTAATCTGCTTCTTCACATTTTACAACCTGCTCTTTGGTCGGCTTATCTCTAACAAGCCTGGCCATGCCGAAATTACTCGACAGGATATCCCTCAAAAAATCATAGCAGTTACTGTTCTCTATAAAACTTATTTTCTCCTTTCCTCTTCCAGCCAAAACCTAATTTAACTCTTTTATGGTAAAGAGATCAAACAAATCTAGCCTTTCTATTTAGGGACCTCTCTCGAGAATTTATTTCTTTGAGTATAATACAGTGTGGTTTCACCAATAGTCAATAAGCCACTCTATGGTCTCAGAATTATCCAAATAACTTTCTTGTACTTTTAAACTGAGACGAAATTGCACCCATAACCTGTATTTGACCTACAAATAATGTACTATTATTTTTTAAAATGTTTTTATTTTTCATTTTTTCCCTTTTCTTGTTTTTACAAATTTCAAAACTTTTGAAGCACTTTTAAAATTTTTAAAAATTATCATCCTCCATCCCTCCCATCCTCCCTGTATACTCGCTATCACCGCCCGCCACTAGCCAACACCATCTACCACCACCCTCTTCTCTTCTTTCCCCACCTCCCTACTTTCCCACTCCTTTCTCCACTTCCTCATTCCCCTTCCTCTTTCTCTTCTCATCTTTTCCCCTCTTCTCTCCCCATTTTCCCGCCCCTCCTACTCAATCCTTATTTAGCATAGAGAAATGTCCAAAATAAGTTTATAAATGCTTATTTAGCATTTTTAAGCATGTTTATATGATCAAATATGGGAATGTAATGATCTATGCAATGTTTCAATTTACGCATATTCCTATTATATGATCAATGTAATAATTAGTCTTAGAATATTGTTAAGCAGAATTGGATGGTTCAAATTGCTAAAATGTGACTTGTCCATGATGCTTGCATGTATACATTCATTATATGGTGACATTTTAGCAAATTTGAATTTGTAAGCTTTAGAGAATGGCTAGTTTATCTAGTTTAACAAAATGATGCATTTAAATGGAAGTTTATTGCTTAATCTTCATATCGAGCATGATTGGATGATGAATTTTGAACGTATGAAGAATTTAGCAATTTGTATGGAATTTTAGGAGTGAAAAATGTGTGAAGTGAAGTGTTTTATTATACCTTGAAGAATTTCTTATCAATTTTATACGAATACATCACCAAGACAAAGGCATAATGTTACGAATCGTCGTTTTATGTTTATTAATACCTTTGTTCTTGCATTTGCTTCTCTTGAACCGTAGTAGTTTGTTACTCATTCTTAGGTTTCTATTACTAATGGTTACAAATGGAACTCATGAAGCTTCCTTTTTGTAGAATTGCGGCAAATGGATTATAAATTTCATGATGGATTCTGGAAGTTCATATTTGCGCACTTCAATCGCATCAATAGGGAAGTATTCCTTTCTTTATCTTAGTTTCCTCCTTTACACATTGAGGACAATGTTTATATTAAGTGTGGGTGAGACGGGAGAATTGAGAGTATATGCATTATATGTGATTGACTTGTTGGTTGAAAATATTGGACTTATGCTGGAAAATGTTATTGTGCTTAGAAATTTTTCAAACTTAGGTTTGTTGGCAAGGAGATTTGTCCATTTTTAAGGGGATACTCTGCCAAAATTTTTTCAAAATCTTCTCCAAAATTGCAAAGGTTTCAAATTTTTTCAATTTTATCCAAGGGGTAACAAGTTCCATATCATTAGTAACTCAAATTCCTTCTACTTTTGAGATGAATATATGTGGCTTGACAACTTCTTTTCTCATTAAATTTGAAAATGACTATTATGTGATTATAATTTGTGCATTTCTAGGAAAGCAGATCGTGTAAAGTAGAGAAAGTTATGCCTAAATTTTGCAAAATTGATGAAATTTCTTCTCTTTACTCGATTTTATATAGTTAAGTGATAAATAAGGTCAATAATTGTAATACTCTTCTCAGAATTATTCTTTTGAGGGAATAATTATTATCTTTATTTAAAAAAATAATAATAAAATAATAAAATAATAAAATAATAAAAAAAAGAATAAAAGTTGTTCTACTCCAATAGTTCTTGTACTTAATAATCGGAAGTCTTCATCTACAAATGTTGACTTTCACGTAAAACAATACTAGAATTAAGAGTATGCAAAGCAACTTGAAAATGTGAAATGTTGAATAACCAACGATTTTTATCTAAAAATGTCGATTTCGCGTCAAAAGACACTTTCACAACTTGAATAATATTTAACTATGTTATATGAATAAAATCCCTCGTTGAACTTGAGAAAAAAGATGATCATGGGCTTAACTAGCATTTTTATTGACCATGGGAATTACTTGCTTGTGAAATTGGGTAAGGATGAGAAATGGAATTAAATTAGTTATAATTACGATATAATTGGCTCTCCTTTACTTGATATTATGAGTACTTGAGCTTAATTAAGTGATTGTATAATAGTTATTTATCTTGTTTTGAGGAAATGAAGTTAAATTGTACATATGTTTATTTTCAAAATTTTGAATCATTGTTGGATTGTATTTCTAATTGCTTGAGAACAAACAATGGTTCAAATGTAGGGGAATTATATTATTATCTTACACACATATAAGCTTGGTAATTTATTGATAGGGGAATACAAATTCTTACTTACATTCGAATGTTAGAAAACATCATCATCATCCATATGTTCTTTCCCACTAACTTCTGATATGTCAGCTTCAGGTCCACGAGCCAGCCAAGAAAGGAAGGGGAAGGAAACAATGATATATTTGGCTGCTATGTAAGATTTTGGACAAAAACATTCAAAGTATGATAGAATTTGAGTGAATCCTAGTTTCAAAGTTAATTGTCATAATCTGATTCAACTAATTACCATTTTATTGGATCATTTGCAAATTTAACTTGATTAGCAAATTCAAGAAGTTAAGCTGATGAAAATAGTAATAAAAATAAAAATAAAGAAAGAAAACATCATCCTTATTTTTTTTTACCATTTCACCCCTCTCCACACCTTCCCATCCCCAACTGCTAGGTACAAGAAAACATCATACTTGATTGAAAAGAAAAACACTTAAGAAGACCTTTATCCTTAGTTGAAAAAAGAGTATAAATAAAATCAGTCGGCCAATGAGAACGAATATTGCACGTATGTGAATAGAAAGGTAAGAGCTAAATTTACACCCCACATTCTAAATTTCCATGTCGAATATACAAAACTTGTACCATTGGTAGTAATAACTTCTAGCTTTAGTGTTAAAATTTTTACAAGTTGTGGATTGAATGAAAATGGATAAGTGTGAACTTTGTCACTCCATCCTTAGTAATAATTATGCTTTATACAAACTTAATTATGTAGTATTATTATACTAAATGTCAAATACTTATTTTTATATGGATGAGTAGTGCATCACCTTCATTTAAGTATTATTGATTCGCACATTCTCAAATCTAAATTAAATGCACTCAAGCAACGTGGCAATTTTATTAAGAGTGAAAATTAATTTTCTAATATACAATGATTTGTTACGTTTCATGTTCTTCATTTAGGTTAGTGGAAAAGAAAATAACCTATTGAATGATATTTAGTTGGTACTTGGTAGTTTAACCATTTTACACCATTTAAACATGTGGCCTTTCATTGGTGTTAAGTTAGATTAGTAATTACAAATCCCATGTGGCTTCCTTGTATCCTTCCCCTTTTGGCTTAAATTGTTGCGGTCACATTAGTTTTGCAAAGTACAACTCCTTCAATTTTAAAGGTTCTCAAATATTTAATTACATTAAAAGAAAACAAGTACAAGGAATCTACTATAGTAGTAAAATCCTATATGATTTTTGAAGAAATGACCAAATAGTGACTCATAGCACAACAATGCCATCCCGAGAAGATCTAGGGAAGGTTAACAATTTTTGGGCAACTTGGAGAGCTTCCTGAGGATGGCGACTCCGACTGGGTGCTCTTTTGAAGCTTCAATGACCAATTTTTGCAGCATCAAAGCATTCTTTAGCATAACCCCTGCAAACTGAATAACTTTCTCAGTGCTCTTTTGGCGATGTCTGGTTTCATTAAAGAAGAAAGGCCGACTATCAGAGCCATACTTCTCTCTCTTTTTTTCATCAATATTTAGAGAAATTAGCCTATTTTTTAAGACTTTAAACTTTAAAAAAAATTCAAGTAAACTTATCCAAAATAAAACACATCGCTTAAACTTTAAAAAAAAAACATTAAGTTTTGTTTACCAAAGAAACTAAGAAAGCTTCATCCTTAACCATAAAAAGAATGCAAATAAATTTAGTTGGCCAACTGGAACGAAGATTGCACGGATGCAAATATGGAGAATAAAATATGTGGAACCCTCTCTCAATTTTGTCAAAAAAAATTGTTATATGCAAAATATTTTTGTATTAAAAATTGATACGCAACCTTACTTAAAATCTCTTCCACTCAACCCATCCCTTCCCGCTAAGAAATGGTTATATGTTTGTCGTCAACCATGTTATTAAGATTCTCTTTAATAGTGTTCATTTCCTAAATACATTCATTTTGGTGATAATGTTTATGTATCAACGCAATTTAAGATTTAAATTATTTATTTTAGAAAAATATAATTTCTTCTCATTTTCAAACAATTTCTAAATTCTAGCATCACAAAAATGGTATTTTTCTAGTTAATTATTCCATATTTTAGGCTAATTTGACTTCAAGGAGTTATTATTTTTAAAGTAGTCAACAAATTTTCATCTCATCGAAACGTTAAAACATACCTACTTCTGAATTTAATGAGCAATTTTATCACTTTAAACATATAAAAAATAGTTAATCTAATATAAATTAATAGTATATACACAATTATAGTTGAATGCATGACATGTGAATCAAATTTGAAGTTTAAACTTCAATTTAGGTGAGTTGTCTCAATAATAATGGTGTATACACTATCAATGTATAAAAGATTAGTTTATAAAAAATCAGCTACTTCATATTATTCTTTATAAACCAAAATGTAACTTTTTATTCTTCTACATTTAATGTGAAACTAAATCTTAGATATTATTCTTATATAAATAGTACAACAAATCTTATGACTTTTATGTAACCAAATATTTTACTAGAAATTTTTTCCTAAATATACAATGCTCTTATATTTAACTTAAATTTATCACTACAAAGAGTTTTGCCAAAGATATAATAATTTCGTATTAACAAATAATTAATAATCACTACATGATTTATATATTAAAGAAATAATTAATTATCACTACAGGATTTAGTTTCATATATGTCTTAATATTTTATGAACCTACAACATTACCATCTACAAGTAATCGTGCAAAAAATCATTATTCTACATTTACATTTCCAAAATTACAAAATTCAATATAGTTTTCGTAGTCTCCACAAATACAACTTATTAAGACTACTTCGTGTGAAAAATATATGCATATTTTTAAAAAATTACAAGTTTGGAGAAAATTAATATTTGCAGCTTTATATTAAAATCTCATATTGCACCCCATTAATACAATGTAAGCATTTTAGATGATTTCACATTACAATAATCATAAATTGTTTATTGTAAGTTTTGAATTATCCTTGCAAATTTGTGATTCCCGTGCATTGCACGGGCCATAAAGCTAGTAAATAATATCTAAATGTCACTTTTTTTAAATTTTTTTTTACCTAGTAACATCCATATACATTTATATATTCCAATAGAAAGTAACCAAAAACTTTATATTTATTTTTTTTTATGGCAAACCTCGTACACGAGAGTGGGATGCCAACCCCAATTTATTAATAATCATAAAAGTACACGAAGGACTCCTTAAGTATAATGAAATCCTAGCGAACTCTTTTTTTTTTTTTTTTAAAGAAGACAAGCGATCAAATTAGGAAACCATAAGCAATTCATCTCAAATTTAGGAAACCCTGAACATACTAATTTTTCCATAATTAAGCGCATTAAGAAAAAACAGTGAAACACAGCAGTAATAGGATATAACTGCATTAATGATAGATGGATAATAGGGTCGTTGAGGTCTTTCCAAACGAAGACCCAACCTTCTCCACCGCCTTCACCACATCCATACCCTCAGTGACACGGCCGAACACGACGTGCCTGCCGTCGAGCCATGCAGTCTTCTCGGTGCAGATGAAGAACTGAGAGCCATTGGTGCTGGGTCCGGCGTTAGCCATGGATAAAACCCCTGGGCCAGTGTGCTTCTTGATGAAGTTCGCGTCCTCGAACTTGGATCCGTAGATCAACTCGCCTCTGGTGCCGTTTCCGGTGGTGAAGTCGCATCCCTGGCAAATGAAACCGGGGATCACGGTGGAAGGTCGATCCCTTGAAGTGCAAGGGCTTGCCGCTCCTTCCGACGCCCTTAGAAATAAAGATTGCATCACGTGCTTTGCACGTGAAATATTACCATTCAGAAATCAAACATACAAGTCTAATATTTAAATAAGCATGGCCATAAAGTTATTAAATTTGAGACATGAAACTGAATATAAGCATGTGACCATAACCCAAACTTCACACTATCTGGCCTAATAAATTTAACTCAACAAAGCCAAACTTAATTCAACTAAACACATATATAGGCTTTTATGTTAGCAAATTCAAACTAATTTACAAAATATAAGTTCCTGAAATTAGTAAAAAGGAAATCTTAAATATTTAAAATGTTGTATTTATAGCAATTTTCTCCTTGAATCAAACATATAAAATACTGATATAGAATTCTTACAAAAGATAGTTCATTGTGTGTCGTGGTAGAAATCTTTGAAAATTGTTATACAAGTAAATTGGAAGGCAAAGAGACGAATAAAACTTTTAGTTTAGGAAAAAATAAAAAAAAGAGATGTCGATTACCATACCAATTAATATGTTTCTTGAGTTTTTTATTTGTTCTTTTTTTATTTGTACCAAGAGAATCTAGTAGCTCGTTCAAAAACTTAATTAGCATTTGATGATTGTATTAAATTACCAAAGCAATCATCTAAATGCTGCATTTAAGGTAATATAGATTGCCGAACGTATCTTTCAAATTGAGAATCATGCTCCTTCAAATCCTCTATTTAAAGCAATCTAGCAATAAAGTTCAAAGATATTAAGTTACAAATTAAGGAGTCATCTATGTTGATTTCTTTTCATCCTATATCCAATATTGCAAAACTTTCTTCTTTGTTGCAATAGTTAAGACTACTCTGCTTCCTCGATGTCTCTAAAGCTAGATCTTATTCTTGTGCATAAGTTCCAAAATATGTTTTTATAAATTGCTATCCAAGTGTATCGTTTTCTCAACCATTTTCGTTTTCTGCTTTTATTGGACCTATTAGTGAAATATGCAAGTTCCTTAGTTGTGTATTAATGGTTTGGTAAAAAATGTCCTTACCGTTTAATGCGCAATGCAAATTGAGTATCAATTGAGTGCTTAACCTAATTTATTTAGTATCAATTGTTATTTGATGGTTAATAAGTATAAACTATTTACAAGATTACTCTTCTCTTCTGACGTATAAACAGTTTACAGAATTGCTCTTCTCTTTTGAAGCATGAATTGTTTACAAGAAAATTCTATTCTGATCTGACATGACTAGTTGTTGCATCTGCTGTAAAGCAAGCCATCTTTGATGCAAGGTCAACAGAAAGTCAAATGGTTTATGAGGTCTTGGATATTGATTGTGGCATCAATCTAACTGATTTTGGCAATTATTCTTATTTTGTGAAAACACTGCCGTGTCACATTTTGTTTAAAAAATATATATATATATATAACAGATACAGTGGAGTCAGGTTTCATTTAAAAAAATTTTCCGGCGCGGGCATTTTTCATTTAAAAAAAAGTTAGCCCACCTTGCATCACATGCAAAGCACGTAATGTGTTATCCTAAAATATGTGATATATTACCATTTAGAAATTAAACATACAAGTGCAATGTCTAAATAAGCACGGCTATAAAGTCATTAAATTTGAGACATGCAACTAAATATAACCATGTGACCATTGCCCAAACTCCACAATATTGAGTCTAATAAATTTAACTCAGCAAAGCCAAACTTAATTCAACTTAACACATATATAGGCCTTTATGTTGGCATATTAAAATAAAATTAAAAAAATATAAGTTCTTGAAATTAGTAAAACGAAATCTTAAATGTTTAAAATGTTGTATTTGTATCAGTCTTCTCCTTGAATCAAACATATAAAACACTAATATAGAATTCTTGCAAAAGATAGTGCATTGTGAGCCATGGAAGAAATCTTAGAAAAACGATATACAAGTAAATTAGATCGCAATGAGAAGACTAAAACTTTTAGTTTAGGAAAAAATAGAAGAGAGATGTCGATTACCATACCAATTATATTTGTTGAGGCTCTTATTTTTAGCAAGAGAGTCTAGTAGCTCGTTCAAAAACTTAATTTAGCATTTGATGATTGCATTAAATTACCAAAGAAATCATCTAAATGCTGTATTTAAGGTAATGGAGATTATCGTATCTTTCCAATTAAGAACCATTCTCCTTCTCATCCTCTATTTTAAGTAATCTAGCAATAAAGTTCGAAGATAATAAGATACAAATTAAGGAGCCATTTGATTTCTTTTCATCCTATGTCCAATATTGCGAAACAGATTTCTTTGCTCCAATAGCTAAGACTACTCTGCTTTCTCGATGTCACTAAAGATTGACCTTATTCTTTTTCATAAATTCCAAAATATGCTTTTATAAATGGCTATCCAAGTATATCTTTTACTTAACCTTTTCCGTTTTCTACTTTTGCTGGACCTATTAGTGAAATATGCAAGTTCCTTAGTCGTATATTAATGATTTAGTAAAAAATGCTAATAACGTTTAATATGCCATACAAATTGAGTATCAATTGAGTGGCTAACCTAATTTATTGAGTATCAATTGTTATTTGATAGCTAGTAAGTATAAACTGTTTATAGGATTGCTCTTCTCTTCTAAAGTATAAATTGTTTACAGGATTGCTCTTCTCTTCTGAAGTATAAACTATTTATAGAAAAATTCTGTTCTGATTTAATATGACTAATTGTTGCATCTGTTGTAAAGGAAACCATCTTTGATGTAAGGTCAATAGAAAGTCAAATTTTTTATGAAGTTTTTTATATTTATTGTGCCCTTAATCTAACTAATTTTGTTAATTATTCTTAATTTGCAAATACACCGTTGTGTCTGATTTTGTTTTAAAAAAATAAAGTGCAAACACGGCAGTGTCAGGTTTCATTTAAAAATATTGGCCTACGTAGGCATTTTTCATTTTTAAAAAAAAAAAAGTTAGCCTGCCTTGTATCACGTACAAAACATTTGATATATCATCATAAAGTATGTGATATATTACCATTTAGAAATTAAACACGCAAGTCTAATATCTAAATAAGCATGGAAATAAAGTCATTAAATTTGAGACATGCAACTAAATATAAGCATGTGACCATAACCCAAACTTCACACCATCGGATCCAATACATTTAACTCGACAAAATCAAACTTAATTCAACTTAACACATACATAGGCCTTTATGTTTGCATATTAAATCAAATTTAAAAAATATAAGTTCCTGAAATTAGCAAAAAGAAATCTTAAATGTTTAAAATGTTATATTTCTATCGATCTTCTTCTTGAATCAGACACATAAAACATAGATATAGAATTCTTACGAAAGATAGTTCATTGTGTGTCTTGGTAGAAATCTTAGGAAAACAACATGCAAGTAAATTAGAAGGCAAAGAGAATACTAAAACAAAAACTTCTAGTTTAGGAAAAAATAGTAAAGAGATGTCAATTACCATATCGATTATTATTTTTGTTTATATGTGACGGGGTTTTAATATACGTACAAATTAAAAAATCTGAAATACAACCATTTCACTGCGAGTATATAGGTCAACTAGTAGTTTAGAGTATATATCGGGTCGATTCCACGAGAAAGATTGAACAATTACCGGCACTACAAAAACTTCTCTATTATTTAGACTATCAATGAATTATAACAAGTAAAACCTACTGAACTTATACAAGAAAATAACAAATGAAAGCTCCTTAGGTTATAGTATCCCTAATTACTCATGCAAGTGCTATATTTAGATCATTGAGTACTACTATCTAGGTTAATTATGGTGTAATTTCCTTATGCATTTGAATCCTACTTTCGTAATGAGTCAATTATACTCATAACTAATCCATACTTATTCTCATGGTTATGAGATTAGCTACAAATTCATTTCTTCTGTGAAATTACATGAAATAAATCACTAAAATCACATAGGTGCACCTCTACTCTCGTGAGTGTACTCCCTATGTTTAGCACTTCTTGAACCAGTGTTAAATCTCAATTTTTATTGCAGAAACAACACCTTAGATAATCACAATCAATGGTACCAAATTAATCATGATTTAAAGAGCTAAAGTGCTAAATAACTTACTCAATTAATAGCATCAAATAACCAAATAACAAACACTAATAATCATAGAAAGTTCAACCAAACCCAAGGCATAAACTTTAAAGATACATAATAAACACAAAATCCAGAACTTGCATATTAACCATACTTAAGAATCCAATACAAAAGATTAAGAGTTTGAGAAGAGATAACCCATGTCACTTGAGCTTCAACTCCTCCTTCTTCATCTCTATCTTCATCATAATCTAGCCAATATACAAGAGTGGATGAGTTATACTACTCTATACTAAACTAACCTAACACTAAGAAAATGGAAGAGCTACATTTCTGCAGACTCCAAGCTTCTCCCGTATCTCCCTCCAATCTTGCAATTGTTTTGGCTATATAAAGATAAAGGTGGTCAGTGTTAAATCTCAATTTTCATTGTAGAAGCAACACCTTAGATAATCACAATCAATGGTACCAAATTAATCATGATTTAAAGAGCTAAAGTGCTAAATAACTTACTCAAATAATAGATTCAAATAACCAAATAATGAACACTAACTATTATAGAAAATTCAACCAAACCGAAGGCATAAACTTTAAAGACATATAAAATCCAAAACTTGCATATTAACCATACTTAAGAATCCAATACAAAAGATAAAGAATTGGAGAAGAGAGAACCCTTTGTCACATGAGTTTCAACTCCTCCTTCTTCATCTCCATTGTCATCCTAATCTAGTCAATATACAAGAGTGGATGAGTTATACTACTCTATACTAAACTAATCTAACACTAAGAAAATGGAAGAGCTACATTTCTGCAGATTCCAAGCTTCTCCCATATCTCCCTCCAATCTTGCAATTGTTTTGGCCATATAAAGATAAAGGTGGTCAAGAAATGAGACTTTACACTTTTCCCTTACAGCTGGTAGTGGTTGTCACACGTCTAGCATTAGCCATGACTTTTTGGAGGTGAAAACAAGTTGTCTGCATAGAGTGCAGCCTTTTCTGACCACAATCCTGCCAGAAATTCGGCCAAGTTCCGGTCGGATTGCTACAGTGATCTTTTTGTGCAATTTCTGTTCAATTTCCAGCTCTGCTCCGATTTTGCCTCAACTTCAACTAAACTTTTCTTGATGATAGAAACTAATTTAACTCTTGACCAAAACATAAAACTTATAGCTCTTTGAGTTAGCTTTCCAATGCATGAAGAATCACCTCATTTGGATTTGTGTAGGCTGATAAATAACCGAAATACACTTGACTGCTCAATGCCCTGTTTCAGCTTCGACCAATAGAAATTGGCTACTGTGATTTGACTTTTTGACTTGGAAAACCTTCAAACTGGATTTCAATGTCTTCACCAAAATTGTAGATCTATCTCTTATTTTCAAATTGGTTCAAGAATCATTTCAATCCGATCACTGTAACTTAAGTTATAGCCGAAATATTAAAATGTATTAAAACTGTCAAAATGCACAAAATGCAAGTAAAAAGTGATAAAAACCTCATTTAATTACTTAAGAACATTTTTCCCCAATTATAGCCAAAATGATTCATTTTCTTCCAATAATATAACCAAAGTGACTAAAAATAACATAAAATATCATTTAAATATAACGTAAATTAGTCACTTATCAATATGACTGCTCTTCTCTTCTGAAGTATAAATTGTTCATGGAAAAATTCTGTTCTGATCTAATATAACTTCTTGTTGTAGCTGTTGTAAAGTAAACCATCTTCTATGTAAGGTCAATAGAAAGTCAAATGGTTTATGAGGTATTGGATATTAATTGTGGCATCAATGTAACTGATTTTGGCAATTATTCTTATTTTGTCAATACATTGCCGTGTCAGATTTTGTTTAAAAAAAATTACAAACACAGTGGTGTTAGGTTTCATTTTGAAAAAAATTGGCCTACGTGTTGTAAAACTAATAAAATGAACTACTATAATACGAATTGAAATAGTAGAGAAAGAAGTAGATAAATGGAGAATGATTTTCTTATTATTCCAACTAATCAAAAAAGTACACTTAAGAGGTGCCAAGATACCTCTATATATAGGTACTATAAAATTAAAAGTATATCAATTCTATTAAACACTCACTACTACAAGAACATGAATAGTCATATGAAACGGTTCATCTAATATATGAATAGCTCTTATGGATTGAAACCGTTCATGCAGTGTCATTCCTTTACATAATGTAGCAATAAATTATGAATTACTCCTCTTGGAATCAATGAATTATGAATTAATTTTCTTGAAAATACAAATGGACATCCACACTTTTAGTTGTTTCATAACACTCGCCCTTGAATGTCCATCACACAAAGAATATGCCTTGTTAAAACCTTACTAGGAAAAAATCCAACGGGACAAAAATCGTAGTGAAGGAAAAAGAGTACACTATTCTTGTGTATTGATTTCTCCCCCTGATGCAAATATCATTTGAAATCTTTTAGCCGATGCATTCCAATATTTTTCACCAATTTCTCAAATATTGCAGTCGGCAATGCCTTGGTAAATAAATTTGCCAAATTATTATCTGAACGGATTTGTTGCACATCAATTTCACAATTCTTTTGCAAATCATGAGTAAAAAAGAATTTTGGTGAAATATGTTTCGTCCTATTTCCTTTAATATATTCTCCTTTCAATTGAGCTATACAAGCTGTATTATCTTCATATAATACAGTTGGAGGATTTTCTTTTTCGAAGGATTTTCATATAATTCAGTCGGCAATGCCTTGGTAAATAAATCTGTCAAATTATTATCTGAACGGATTTGTTGCACATCAATTTCACCATTCTTTTGCAAATCATGAGAAAAAAAAAATTTTGGTGAAATATGTTTCGTCCTATCTCCTTTAATATATTCTCCTTTCAATTGAGCTATACAAGCTACATTATCTTCATATAATACAGTTGGAGGATTTTCTTTTTTAAAGGATAACCCACAACTCTTCCGGATGTAGTGGGTCATTGATTTCAACCAAACACATTCTCGACTAACCTCATGAATTGCTATTATTTCAGCATGATTCGATGAAGTGGCGACTAAATGACCAGCTACTACCCAAGACCAAAATTTTTTGTCCCTAGTTCTTTTATATACTTTGTCCCTAGCACTTCCAAACCCAGAGCCTTCTCCATCATCCCAACTTCAGCTTTTGTGTCTGAATTGCTCTGGGCCAGGAAAGGGGAAAATGGAAAGTAAATTGTTTTTATGATTATTTCAATGTTGGTGGTTTGGTGCTCTACATCAGTCAATTCACAATCTGTTGGATCTCCTCCAATCTCAAGTCCAGCACCAGCTCCAGCCCTAGAACACGTGAACCTCACACACTTACTTTCTTATGCTGGTCCATTCCACACCTTCCTTAACTACCTTGAGAAGACCAAAGTCTTAGAAACTTTCCAAAACCAAGCCAACAATACTGAAGAAGGCATTACAATTTTTGCCCCAACAGATGATGCCTTCTCCAAGCTCAAGAACCCATCTCTATCTAATCTCACCGATGATCAGATTAAATCAGTCCTCCTTTTCCATGCCTTATCGCATTACTACTCCCTATCAGACTTCAAGAACCTTAGCCAAATGAGCCCAGTGATAACTTATGCCGGTGGACAATACACTTTGAATTTCACAGATGTGTCTGGAGATATATCTATTGATTCAAGATGGACTAAAACAAAAGTCAGTAGCAGTGTTGTTGCAACTGACCCTATCGCTGTTTATGAGATAAAAAATGTTCTTCTTCCAGAAGCGATTTTTGGCACTGACATTCCACCAACTGTAGCACCCGCACCTGCTCCTCATATTGCCCCTTCTGCAGATACCCCTGTGGCTGATGTTGGTGGGAGCAATTCATCTCCAAAATCATCTCCATCTTCCTCTTGCAAGATTAGCAACTTGGGTATCTTAACTCAATTGATTTTGGCAATTGCAAGTGGAGTAGTTTTAATGTTCTCCTAAGGGGTGATTTGTTCAGATTTTAATTTATATTGAAAGAAAAAGTTCATTGATGCCTTCATTCCATTGAATTGAGATAATGTACAAGAGTTCATTAATTAACTCAATTGATTTTGGCAATTGCAAGTGGAGTAGTTTTAATGTTCTCCTAAAAAAAAAAAGAAGTGGCGACTAATGATTGCTTTGTAGATCGTTAAGAAATGGTTGTACCTCTATATGTAAATAGATAACCAGTCTGAGATCCTGCTTTATGCGGATTAGATAAATATCCAGCATCACCATAACCAAGTAATTCAGGTTTGGATTTATTTGAATAAAATAAACAAAGATCAATTCTTTCTTAGAGATAGTGAAAAATATGTTTAATACCATTCCAATGTCGTTTTGTCGGTAAGGAACTAAATCTTGCTAATAAATTCACTGCAAATGATATATCAGATCTTGTACAATTAGCAAGATACATTAGTGCACCAATTGCACTGAGATATGGTACTTCAGAATCAAGTGTCTCTTCATCTTCCTCTCGTGGTCTAAAAGAATTCTTATTAAGATCTAGTGATCTGACGACCATTGGAGTATTTAATATATGTGTTTTATCCATATAAAATTGCTTTAATACCTTTCGGGTATAAGCAGTTTGGTGGACAAAAATTTCATCTTTCAAATGCTCAATTTGTAAATCAAGACAGAATTTTGTCTTACCAAAATTTTTTATCTCAAATTTCTTTTTCAAATATTCAACACTATTTTGAATCTCTTCAGGAGTTCCAATCAGATTTAGATCATCAACATATACAGCAATTATCACAAAATTTGATCCATTTTTCTTGATAAAAATATATAGACATATTGGATCATTGGTATAGCCTTCTTTAGTTAAACATTTATTGAGACGGTTATACCACATACGTCCAAATTATTTGAACTCATACAAAGATCTTTGTAATTTAATAGAATAAATATCTTTAAGATTTGATTTGCATGCTTCACGCATGTTAAATCCTTCGGGAATTCTCATATAAATATCATTTTCAGAATTTTCATATAAATATGCTGTAACGACGTCCATTAGATGTCTACCTAGTTTTTCATGTACTGCAAAACTTACAAGATATCTAAATATGATAGCATCCACTACAGGTGAATACGTTTTATCATAATCAAATTCAGGCCTTTATGAAAATTCTTGGATCACAAGTCTTGTTTTATACCTCACAATTTCATTTTTCTCATTTCTTTTCCTCACAAATATCCATTTATATTCTACTGGCTTTACATCTTCAAGTGTTTAGATTACAGGTCCAAAAACTTTTCTTTTAACCATTGAATCCAATTCAGATTGGATCGCATCTTTCCATTTTGACCAATCATTTCTATGTCGACATTCATCAACCGATCCAGACTCATGATCCTCGTCTTGTGCCATAATATCAAGTACTAGATTATATGCAAAAATATTATCAATAATTATTTCTCTTCAGTTCCAACTTTTTTCTGAAGTGACAAAATTTATTGAATTTTCTATAATTTCATTCTCTTCAAGAATTGGCTCTTTAGGAGCGACCTCTTCAGGATGTTGAATTTTGTCATTAATTGTTGATTCATCCACTCCTCTTTTTTTTGAGAAATTTTATCTTTGGAACCAAGAGATCTCCCACGCTTCAAGTGCGCTTTAGACTCATTAACACTTGTAATTTGTCATTCGGGGACATTAATTTTAATCAGAGCATTTTCAGCAGGAATATGTGATCTAATAACTCTTCTGGAGTCATTAAATGTATCTAGTAATTGATTTGTAATTTTTTACAAATGTATAATCCTTTGAACTTCTAGTTCAAATTCTTTAGTACGAGAATCAAGGAAATTCAATTATATTTTTCAAGTGATTTCCTTTTTCGGTTAATTTTTTCTTCCCCTAATGTCAAAAAATGTGATTTATCAAAATGACAAGATACAAATTTCGCAGTAAATAAATCACATGTCAATGGTTCTGTATACATAATAATTGAAGGCGATTTATACCCGACATATATCCCCAATCTTCTTTGAGGGATCAATTTACGATGTTAGGACGGTGCAATTGGAATATAAACCGCACAATCAAATATTCGTAAATGAGAAATATTAGACTCATGACCAAAAGTTAATTGTTGAGGAGAATAAGTATGATAACTTGTCGGCTTAATTCTCAGAAGTGTTGCTGCATGTAATGCAGCATGTCCCCAAGCAGATGAAGGAAGTTTAGACCTCATCAACAATGGTCTAGCGATTAATTGTAACCGTTTAATAAATGATTCGGTTAGACCATTTTGTGTGTAAACATAAGCTACAGGATGTTCAATAGTTATTCTAATGGACATACAATAATCATCAAAAGCATGTGACGAATATTTACCAGCATTATCTAGACGAATTTTCTTTATTGAAAACTTAATTATTTGAGCAAGTAATCTCGCAAACGCCAAGTTACAAGTAGATAATAAACATACATGTGACCATTTAGTTGATGCATCAATTAGCACCATAAATTATCGAAATGGTCCACATATATCACCATGAATTCGTTCTAGAAATGTAGGGGATTCAATCTCAATTTTAATTGGTGATGGTTTCGTAATTAATTTTCCTTGCGAACAAGAAACACAGAAGAATTCATTTGCTTTTAATATCTTTTGATTTTTCAATGAGTAACCATGTGAATTCTCGATTATTCGACTCATCATTATAGATCCAGGATATCCGAGACGATCATGTCAAACCGTAAAATCATTGGGATGAGTAGACTTCTGCTCTATTAGGTGATAAATTTCAACTGCACTAATTTGTGCATAATATAGGCCAGAAGAAAAAGAGGGTAATTTTTCTATTACACATTTCTGCCCAGAAATGATATTTGTGATTAATAAAAATTCTTCATTTGTCTCAGTCATTGTCTCAATATGATATCCATTTTCACGGATATCTTTAAAACTCAATAAATTTCACCGAAACTTACAAGAAAGTAGTGCATTATTTACGATAATTTTAGTACCTTCAGAAAGAAATAAGGTGACTCTTCCGGAGCTGTCAATTAATTTTACACTACCACTGATGGTATTAACATTTATTTTTCCCATTTTCAAATAAGAAAAAGATTTTTTATTTTTCAATATAGTGTGCGTAGTAGCAGTATCAATAAGACAAATTTCATCATCACCATTATTTAATCTCAAATATTTGACATCCATTTATTTTTCAGGAAAAAATTTTCAAACAAAAATAAATATTAATAAAGATGCGAAAATAAATATTGAATAGAAAGAAAATTACATAAAAGATATAAAGTATCATAAAAATATCTAAACAATCATGGGATATTTGTTGACATCTTCAGGATGTTCAAAAAATCAGTTACATCAAGGTGTGTCATATCAGTATCATCATAATCATTCTTTTGATCAATTAAATTTGTCTTAACACCTTTGTCTTTCTTTTTTAATGATACTTGATGGAGGTCAACAAGATACTCTGCCGTACGACAAGTACGGGACTAATGACCTTCCATATCACACCGGTAGCATTTTTCTTCATAAACTTTCTTTTCTCCATTTTTCTAATCGTAGTTATTATTCCTCTTTTGAGGAATATTTTGTTATTTGCCATGGTTATAATTTTCACAATGCACAAATCTACTACGATCGCGTCCACGTCCACGGCCTCCTCTGCGGCCACCTGTACGGCCCTGTCCACAACCTCGACCAGAATTTTGAAATTAAATTGCATTCGCTTCAAGGAATGGACTTGCACCAGTTGGTCGGAACTCATGATTTTTCAACAATAATTCATTATTTTGTTCAGTCAGTCAAGAGAATACATACAATAAGTTCAGAATGCTTTTTAAATCCCTTCTCTCGATAGTGCTGCTGCAGAAGCATGTTAGAGACATGAAAAGTAGAAAATAATTTCTCTAACATATCTTCATCAGTGACTTTTTCACCACATAATAATAATTGAGAAGTAATTCTGAATATGATTGAATTATATGCGTTGACAGATTTAAAATCTTGTAACCGTAAGTGAAACCAATCATATCGGGCTTTTGGAAAAACGACCAACTTCAGGTGGTCGAATCTTTCTTTCAAATCTCTCCAAAGGGCAAAATGATTTTTGACAGTAAGATACTATATTTTTAATCCTTCATCTAAATGATGACGAAGGAAAATCATAACTTTGGCACGGTCTTGATTTGAAGATTAATTTTTTCGAACAATAGTATTACCAAGACCCATTGCCTCAAGATGAATTTCAACATCCAATACCCATGATAAATAATTTTTTTCAGAAATATCAAGAGATACGAACTTTTGTTTTGTAAGGTTGGCCATAAGGAATTAAAATAAGTTTATGAGTTAGAAATTTTACCTCAATAAGTAGACTGAAGTTGCTGAAAAAAAACACTGACAGAATTTCAGCAGAATCTCATGTTTCACTTATTCAAGGTAAAGACTTCATTTTCACCTTTTTATTCAAAAGTAGAGACTCGTGCTGATAACGTATTGTAAAACTAATAAAATGAACTACTATAATAGGAATTGAAATGGTAGAGATATGGAAAATGATTTTTCTTATTATTTCAACTAATCAAAAAAAGTACACTCAAGAGGTGTCAAGGTACCTCTATATATAGGTACTACAAAATTAAAGGTACATCAATTCTATTAAACACTCATTACTACAAGAACATGAATAGCCATATGAAACGGTTCATCCAATATATGAATAACTCTTATGGATTGAAACCGTTCATGCAATGTAATTCCTTTACATAATGTAGTAATGAATTATGAATTACTCCCCTTGGAATCAATGAATTATGAATTAATCCTCTTGAAAATATAAATGAATATCCATACTTTTAGTTGTTTCATAACACTACGCGGGCATTTTCATTTTTTAAAAAAGTTGGTCCACCTTGCATTACGTGCAAAGCACGTGATATATTATCATAAAGTACGTGATTTATTACCATTTAGAAATTAAACAAATAAGTCTAATATCTAAATAAGCATGGCTATAAAGTCATTGAATTTGAGACATGCAACTAAATATAAGCATGTAACCATAGTCCAAACTCCACACTATTGGATCTAGTAAATTTTTCTTGACAAAGTCAAACTCAACTCAACTTGACACATATATGGCCTTTATGTTAGCTTATTAAATCAAATTTAAAAAAAATATATTGTGTTAAGTAAGTTATTGTGCTTGTCAAAATTTGTTTTCCAAATCATCTAGTCTATAAATAGGAAATCTTATTTGTGACGCCCCCACTTCTCCCAAGGGCGAACCCAAGGGTATCAACAGAACGCCTGCCTAACTCTCGCCAGGACTCACTACAAAACTCAAGCATAAATATAATCGATCATTCTTAAAAGTTCAAATGGAGTATATTATATCCACCAATCCAACATACCAAAGTACAAGTCCAATACTTCATCTAAATTTTCATAATAATAATAACTTAAGTACAATCCTTATGTTTGCAATTCAAATCGTTCTTACAAAAGTATAATCCCCAAAATATCATGAGGTTTACATTCACTTCAACCACAAGTACATCATACCATAAAGTTCAAAAATCTTTCAAAATAACCATTACATTCCACAGAGAAAATCAATCACAACCCAGATAAAGGATAATCCACGGTACTCGAAAGCCTTGTGCTTGAGTAACTATCATTCTCGAGCCCTGCCTAAAACTAAAATATTTTTGGGGTGAGCTAAAGCTCAATGAGGTTTCAAAAGGGAAAATCAAGTATTTATAAATCAGTGCGTAATTGCTATTTTAAAATCACATGGACAAATAGGACTTTTGCTAGCAACTTTACTATGAGTACAGCTCATAAATCATTTAAAATTACTAATGTATATTTGGAATGAATGACCATGTAAATGTATTTTCATGAATTTTTATAGTCAAACAAATAGCGGCTCGTCCGACTAGAAGAACATTACAAGGATTGCTTCGTCTCAGAGCTTAATGTTCATGAGGAGTCTTACCCGACAAATGTCAACTAGGAGAGCAATAACAGTAGCAATAGTAAAGCAAACACAAAAGGATACAGTACTCGGTCCACTTCCCGTCCTTATAACTCCCATCGGTAGTTCCTTTGGTTGACTGGCCATCACCTTATCCCTCCAGCGGTAATACTCAAGTATACCAAAATACAGTGCCCAGGGTTATCAACCTATCCGACCGAGTCCGCTTCTGGCTCGAATAGGTGATAACGAAGGGGGGAAGTCCTTGTTCTGCCGATGTGATAAAGTACACATGGCCTACAGCATACACAAGTAACACATAAACAATGAAATATTGAACAGTTAAGTGATACAGCAACAGTTAGGTCGAGTGCGATAAAGTACACACTCGCCTAGGAATAATTATTTATCATTCAAGTGAACAAGATTCATCAAGTATTTGACCACTTAGGCATGTAAGAAGAACTTATCAAGTCACATCACGTATATATATATATATATATGCAATTATACAAACAGTGGTTATAAAAGTTCGAGAAGCAATTTTTTTTTTGTGCAAAACAGTTTGGAATCCCTCACCGTAATCCGGAGCAAAGCAAGAGCAACAGCAGGAAATTAAAAGAGCTTCTCGGTGTCCTCTAGATCACCTGAGATTAATCACAATCACGAATTACCTAGATGTTCGATCAAGGTGAATAAAAGAAAACCTCTTAGATACACACACTCAAGAGCCTCAAGCTCAAACAAATCGAAATAGGAAGTTTTCACTTAATCATTGGAATAATAACTAAAAGGAATTTAAAGTCCCATTTTCGAGTTAAATCGTGGCAAGGACTATCAATTCCAAAAGAAGAGTAAAATGCTTAAATTTGGCACGAAAATCGAGAAAGGAGAAAAATGTGTTCGTACTAGAAAATCTTCAATAAAAGCCCAAGTGTAAGAATATAAGTGAAAAATCATGTTTTCTAAACTTACGAAGCCAAAGTCTTCTTACAATCACCCTTTTTTTTATAATAAATATGGAAGTTAAAGTTCTAACTTTCAAATTGGAAATTTAGTGAAATTCCTCAAGGATTTCTCTAGTTAAAATGCTCAAGGCCAAATTTTCAAGTGTTTCGGTTTATCGAAACCAACATTCAAAATAAAGTTCCAAATTATAAGTGAGAACCTTTTCACCATAAAAATAAATTTGGAATATCCCAAGAGTCTCAAAAGCGTTACCTAAGCTCTTAAAAGAGCAAGTAGGTTCAAATCGGAAAAATTTCAGTTTTACGCGTGGAAATTTGAAAAATCAG
Organism: Coffea eugenioides; assembly: GCF_003713205.1. Classification (NCBI taxonomy): domain Eukaryota; kingdom Viridiplantae; phylum Streptophyta; class Magnoliopsida; order Gentianales; family Rubiaceae; genus Coffea; species Coffea eugenioides. The sequence continues at coordinate 72,713,144 of NC_040036.1, forward strand.
TCCGGAAGTCCAGAAAGTCCAAAAATGGAAAACTTGATACTGTTGGAAACCTCTTTGAAATTACTAAAAGTTCTTAGAAGACACTTTTCCATGATTCCAAACCGAAGGTATTCAAAAATTGGCTCAAATTTACTGTTTTGGGCACTCAAGACAGGTTTAAGTTGATTTTTGGCCAACTTTGAAAATTCGGCAAAATTCACTTGATTTGAACTAACCTCTAAAATTTGGAACTCTATCAGAGTTGCAATCCAGGTTTAACACAAAATAAACGGAACAAGAATCAGAGTTTTGAGCACCAAGATATGATAGCTCAAAGTTGCCAAAAGTTTCTTGTTAAACAAGGGTTTTCAAAACTTAAATCATGAAATTTGGAAGTTCAGTTGAGCATTGAAACGGCTTCGGAATAGTACCAAATTTGGTATGATTATAGTACCATATAAGGTCTATTCATCTACCAAATTTCATGGAGAAATAAGTACAGGAAGTCACTTAACTAAATCACTCAATTTCCCAAGATTTCAAGGCAAAGCTGCCTTGTGCATGGAAATTTCCTTTTCTAAACTTTTGACCAAGGAAAATGCCTAAAACATGTCCCATTTATGATGATCAAATCTAGTAAGGGTTCAAGGCATATTTGATAGGTGATTTACACCAAAAATTTCGAGTACAAGTCCCCAAACCAAGATTTGTTAAGGATTAATCCAAAATGAAGAATTCCATCACTAAGTCAGTCCCAAACTTTGGCCGTAACTCATTCAATTCAACTCAGAATTGAGCGTGGTTAGTGGCGTTGGAAAATAATTTCATAAAGCTAAAATTTTTCAGAAGAAACTATTTTCAAAATCCATCCACAACTAGCTCACATTGGAGCATCAAATTGTAGTTCATGTTCTGCCCTCTGGTAAACCAATGAAACAGGACAGCAAATTTCAAACGAATGGTTTGGCTCACCCATGTGGAACCAGAATGTGAATTTTATACCAATGGAAAACTGGGAATGTCTAGTTTCCAGTTCCAGAAACGGCACTCGATTTCGACATCGGAGTAAAGAGATATAGCCGATACAAAATGACTGCCTGGGCAATCCGGGAAAATTTTCCAGTTTTACTAAACTTTGGAAATCAACACATTTGACCAACCAAATCATGTTATTTTTCAATGAAACTTTTTACACAATCCCAAAAACATATATACATCATAAATAAGCCATTAAAACCATGAAAAATCACCCTAAAGGTCACGGACAACTTAAGGGCAGAATCGGAAATTTTTCATCTTCACTTCCCTTTGAGTTTCTACCAACTATACGACATTAATCCACTAGTTTAAGCAATAAACCAACATTAATACCATTAAAACATCACAAATCAGTTCATCCATCCAAGGTGGGAGTTCATAGAGCCCACTCAACAATTTTTCCATCATAAACAAGCTACCCACATGCATGTAAGAGCTTAAATGTGCACTAGAACTTCCATAAATCAAGATTTAGGTAGTTGATCGTTAATTACCTTTGATGATGACTTAAGCAGAAATTTTTGGCCTCTAAAAGCTGAGAAAAACTGTGAGAATCAAGCCTCTTTCCTAGCTTAGGTTGTTCACCAAGTGATTAGCAAGTTGCGTGTAAAATTTGAGGTGATTTGGTGGAGGATTAGTGAAGATTTGATGAAGGAAAATGAAGAGCTCTTGGTTGTTTTTGCCTTGGAGTTGCACATTGGAAATGGAGCTATGAGACGTCAATTGAGGTAAAGGTGTGGAGGGTTTTAATCTAGTGTGATGCTCTCATGAGAGCTTAAGAATGTGTGGCCCAAAATGCTCCAAAAGTCAACTAATGTACGCGCGCTTCGTGCTCGATTCCTCTTGGGTTTATTTCACTAGTACACTAAACCTCTAATACACTTTCACTCATACTATTATTATTCACTCTTAATGGTCTAAAAATAATGATTTAAAATCTCTCAATTAATCTCACGCGTAAAAACGCGTATTACCGATTGTGCGCGATAAAGTGGAATCTCTAAGAAATTCTTATAACGATAGTATCACTAACTAATACTTGAGCACTTAAACATTAAAATACCTATTTTAAGACTAATGTACAAGTCTCCAATTTTTTTAAGGTTATTGTACTCTCAGTTCGGCTACAGTTTCCAAACGCGTACTCACTATTCTCACTTAACGAGCTCTCGGGAAATAAATTTTGAAATCAAGTCATTTTAAAAATACACTTGAGCCATAATTCCATGTAATTGAAGTAATAAAAGTCAAAATAAAATATTCGGGATAAATGGCAAAAATAAATAATTAAATGAGCTAGAAATAGGCGTTTAAAATAAGAAAATTTGCGAGTCCTTACATTATTATAGTCAACAATTGAGAATGGTGAAGAGTAAAGTTTGAAAGATTTGTACTTATGGTGTTATTGATATTGTATTGTTGATTTATACCTCTTCTTCCACCTATATTTGTATGTGTTTAAATTGCCTCCCTGTGTACATTAATTTTTTTTCCCTATATACATTAATTTTATGAAATTTATCTTCTATAACTTGGTGAAAGGTTTTGAGTTCTACGTCTAGTATCAAGGCACTAGCACTGCTGGTCAGTGTTTAACCACCAACTGCATAATCAAGCACCAAAGATGATTCTAAATGCTCATCATTCGATTGCCTAATTTCTGGCTCGCTCCCAACACAACTAACACTACCATGCGTCAAAGAATTTTCGAGACATATATCATCATCTAGCCCAGGATTGGCTTCCACTTTCTTGTCTTCTCTGACTAAATTTTTTTTAATTTCATATTAATAAGAGAGGCTCCTATGTGTCCCAACATCAATTATTTTATCATTAGAAGTAGATGGATTTAAAAAAGTACTAAAAGTAGCAAAAGCCATTGACTTCCCTTCTCCACCAGATAGGTGATTAAATAGGTTGGTGTTCACTGCAACAGCAGAGCATGACAATTCACTTTCGTGTAGATTGGAGATGGAACATAACGGAGTGCTTTCGACCACCGCTGAGAACAGTGAATATGAAGTGATTTTAGAACCATCCATTGTCAATGGAGAAAAGTGAAAGATTGAGTGTCTTGTTATTATGTATGATTAATGACACATTGTTGATCTTATTTCACTTCCCCCACACATATGTTTATCTGTGTCAATTAGCTTCCTTCCATGTTGAGTGTTAAATTTACCCTCTAGTTTTACGGTTAATTTTTAAGTTCTACAATTGGTATCAAGAGTCAGATTATGAGGTTAGTGTTGGGCATTTTCGCTGTTAAAGAGTTAAAATACAAGGTTGCCCATTTTCATTGTCAGAGAGTTGGGGGCACAAGGGTTTTCCTAGAAGTATTTAGTTAATTGAGTTAAACTACAAGATTGGTCCTGGAGTATCTAGGATTAGACCATAAAATTGGTCCAGAATTGTCAAATTAATTACGGTGTTGCGACAAAGATCGAAAAAGAATCCTGTCAATTAATTATTAAAATCACAAAGTGATGAATTGTCAATGAATTGGCATTAAATTGTGTAACAAAAATAATCTATCCAGGCACGTGAATTATTATAGCAATTCAAAAGTAAGTTGAGCAATGAAATGAATCTGTCCTAGTGCATGGAATATTGCAGATTTGCAGCATTTAAAGGTCTCTGAAGATAGAGAATTCAAATTTGGTGTTAGTAGAATTTGCAAGGAAGATTATATTGTTCATGATTGTATTGGACTTGATTGAATTGAGAGAGCTTGATTAAGGGAGATCGTATTGGCATATAAAATTTGTGAATTCAATTTTGTGAAGTACACATGGTCAACGTATATGTGGATCCCTTCAAAATGGATTACAAGAAAATAATTTGCTGGACTTTGATATCTAAAAGATTCAATCACTTAGTTTGTTTATACTACCTAGAGAAACTAACTTAACGAATGAATTACTGGGATCAAACGATAAACAGAATAATTCAAAACCAATGAAAGAATACATGAAATTTAGAGGAGAAGAAATTTAGAATAATATGGAGTAAACAAAATCCAATGATATAAAAGTTCAAAAAATTGAAACCCTAGTGCACAACTTTCATATTCTTGCAAGTGAATATTTTTCATGTCCATTGTTTATCATTTCCAAAAACTCTTTTAGGATCAAAAGTCAAAAGATACATAGATGCCTAACAGTTTATATTTCCAAAAAGATGCAAAAATACTAAAGCTATAACAGGAAATATCACCAAACACATCCGAGCTAAATTAATAGAGTGATGTTTTTTTAACTTTTTAGATTTTGTGGCTCTTCAATTTGTTAATTCATTACAAGAGAAAAACACCAATAACGTGCAACTCACGTGTTCCTATACTGGCAACGCAATATTGACATATAAAATCAAATCTAAAAAATAGAAGTTTCAATGTTTTTGTTCAAACTTTGGAAAAAAAACTAAAAAATCGACTAATCTAATTTAAATCAGATTTCGAATTTCAGTAAAATGAAAATTGGTAAATTTGAAAAATATTTAATGTACAATATTTGGTAAAATAGTTCAGAAATGGATATTAAAAATAAATAAATTCCTGAATTCTTAATTACCAGCTGAATTTCTGAAGTATATGTGTGTGTGTGTGTATCTTTACAACGCCTGAAGCAAAATGTCTACGATTCAATGTTCTTTTGTTGAGAGCTTCTGGTTCCCTTTTCATGTTTTACTAAAACTCATTCTTGGACAAAAGGCTTGTAAATGGTTCTTAGAGCGAACCTCTTGTAGTTGGCTCGCAAAACTATGAAGCAAGTTATCTTGCAAGTTTTAGCTTTAGATTTAGGTCTATAGCCATGTATGCAGTTCTACCATGCATTATTTTGGTTTTTCTTTCACTCCGCTGCTGCTACTTGCTTGTTCTGTGGCTTAAATTGCATGGGTTCCTGACATTATTATATGGCAGTGACTCCTATCTAGTTAGATATTGTGATGCAATCTTAGTTTGACATCAAAATCGGCATCTTACATTCTCAAGTTTGATATCATGCTTGTTTGAGCTGATTTCATTGAATTTTGTACAGAAAAAATGATATGTGATCTAGTTTTGGTGTAATAATATTCTAGAGAAAATGAAAATTTTTTGCTTTACTACAATGGCATTTCGGATTTCAAGAATGTGTTAGAACTGGCCCAAGAATAAACAAACTAAATTTGGAACAAAATAGACGGTATAACCGTCCATATAATGGTTAGGCGGTAGACACTAACCATATAATAATTAGGCGGTAAAATCGACCATATAAAAGAGTTGTGGTAACCCAATAAAGATAAATAACAAAGTAAAATAAAAGACACCAAAATTTACGTGGTTCGGTCAAATTGACCTACGTCCACGGGCGATAGAGGAGCAATATTTCTACAATGAAAAAGAAATACAAAAGTCGTAGGAAAGTGGTTCCTAGGCCAAAATAACACTTACAAAAGGTTTAAGAAATATTCCTAAACTCAAAACAACAGAGCCTAAAATATTTGATTATAAATGGGTTAGATGACCCAAGAAACTAATAGCCCATATAATGCTCTCTTGAGTGGTGCACCTATCTTCACCACCAAGCCCATATATTTATAGGTCTCGAAAAAAAGAATTCCTTTGGAATTCTTCGATATGGGATGAAGGAATTGGAATTCCTTCCATAAGAATCAATGTGGGACATGCCACATCAACAAATCTCCACCTTGGCGTGTTCCCAATATCGATAATAAAAAAACTGTTCCACCTTCTCCACGTAAGCCCCAATGGGCCAAATCACCAACAACGAACATCAACCAAATCCAAGCACTGCTTGAACTTGTAAACTGAAAGAGGTTTCGTAAACATGTCAGCAGGATTTTCCTTGGTATTGATCTTTCGAACAAGGACTTTCCTTTCAGCAATGATATCCAGGATAAAGTGATATTTTATACCAATGTGTTTCATCCTCTCACGATACATCTGATCTTTAGTCAAGTGTATGACACTTTGACTATCACAGTAAATACTAGTAACACCTTGATGTAGACTAAACTCGCTAAACAAACTCTTCAACCACAAGACTTCTTTGATTGCCTCGGTCATAGCCATATATTCTGCTTCTGTAGTAGACAAAGTTACGATAGGTTATAAAGTAGCTTGCCAACTGACAACACAATCGCCAATACAAAATACATAGCCTGAAAGTGATCTTCTCCTGTCAAGATCCCCAGCGTAGTTTGAATCTACAAAACCAATCAAAGTGTTATTATTTCTACCAAACTCCAAACATGCATTTGAAGTACCTCGCAAGTATTTGAGAATCCAATTCACAACCTGTCAATGTGCTTTACCAGGGCAAGACATATATCTGCTAACAACACTGACTGCATGTGAGATATTTGGATGAGTACAAACCATTACATACATAATACTGTCAACTGCACTGGAATAAGGAACCCATGTCATATAATCTTTCACTTCATCTGATTGTGGTGACTGAGTAGCAGATAGCCGAAAATGGCTAGCAAGAGGAGTAGATACTGATTTAGCATCTTTCATGCCAAAACGCTTCAAGACTTTCTCAAGATAATTTTTCTGGGTCAAGAACAACTTCCCTACCCCTCGATCTCGCTTGATATCCATGCCAAGAATTTTCTTACCTGCTCCCAAATCTTTCATTTCAAATTCACTATTTAACTGCAGTTTCAAAGTGTGAATTTCTGACAAATTCTTGGCAGCAACGAGCATGTCATCAACATACAGTAACAAATAGATAAAAGATTCATCATCTAACTTCCGAAAGTAAACACAACTATCATACATGCTTTGCTTCTCAAATAACCATGACCCAACATAAAGGAATCAAATCTCTTATACCACTGCCTTGGACATTGTTTTAATCCATACAAGGATTTCTTCAATAAGTAAACACGGTCTTCCTTACCTTCAATCTCAAAACTCTGGGGTTGTTTCATATAAATTTATTCTTCAAGTTCACCATGCAAGAAAGTTGTCTTAACATCAAGCTGCTCTAACTCCAAATCATACATTGTAACTAAAACAAGCAAAACACGAATAAAGCTATGTTTAATAACAGGTGAAAACACATCATTAAAATAAACACCTTGTACCTGACTATAGCTCTTTGTAACCAATCGTGCTTTATACCTTACATTTTTAACCCCTGGACTACCTTCCTTTTTCTTGAAAACCAATTTGCATCCAACAATTTTCTTATCTAAAGACGGCTTTACAAGAGCCCAAATTTCATTCTGATGAAGAGATTCAATTTCTTCATTCATAGCAATCAATCACTTTGCAGAATCATCACAACAAACTGCTTTTGAATAGGTGGAAGGCTCACCAACTGCATCAGTTTCTTCTGCAACAGACAAAGCATATGCAACTTAATTTACATATTTTTGTGGTGGTCGAATGTCTCTCCTTGTTCTATCCCTGGCTATGAAATACTCCTCTTCTTCTGAACAATCTTCAACAGTAGATTCAGGTGTATCTACTGGCACTTGTTGAATAGAAGATTTGAATTGAGAAGGATCAGAACTTCCAATATCAAGCTCCACCTGTTTCTGTGTACTATCAGTAGTACAAGGACTAGAAAACTCTTTCTTGGAAGATAACATAGACAATTCATCAAAAGTGACATCTCTACTGATCACAAATTTTAGAGATTTGGGATCAGGACACCATAATCTGTATCCTTTCACCCCAAAAGCATACCCAAGAAAAATGCACTTTTTAGCCCTAAACTCCAATTTTTCATCATTCACGTGCATGTATGCTGGACACTCAAAAACTTTTATATTGGAGTAATCAGTAGGAGTACCTGACCAAATTTTCTCAGGAGTTTTGAAATCAAGAGATGCAGAAGGAAAGCGGTTGACAATATAACAAGCCATATTGATCGCCTCTGCCCAAAAGTCGTTTGTCAATCCTGCATTGGAGATCATACATCTCGCTCTCTCCAAAAGCATTTTATTCATACGTTCGGCTACACCATTTTGTTGAGGTGTCAGTCTGACAGTGCGATGTCAAACAATTCCTTCATTTTTGCAGAATCTATCAAATTCACCTTCACAAAATTTCATGACATTATATGTTCTCAACCGCTTAACATGTTTTCCTGTTTGTTTCTCAATCAAAACTTTTCATTGATTGAAAGTTAGGAAAACATCATTTTTATACTTAAGAAAATATACCCAAACTTTCCTTGAATAATCATCAATGAAAGTCAACATGTACTTGGCACTACCTTTAGAAGGAGCACGAGAAGGCCCCCAGAGGTCTGAATGAATGTAGTCCAAAGTTCCTTTTGTCCTGTGAACTGCCGGCAACTGGAAGCTAACTCTCTTCTGTTTTTCAAAAATGCAATGTTCACAGAATCCCATCTTTTCAATATTTTGACTACCAAGAATACCTCGTTTGCATAAAATAGATAAGTCTTTCTCGCTCATGTGCCACAATTTGGTGAAATCAGAATCGGACAAAGTTGATGTTGAAACAGCAGCAGCACCTGTAACAGTAGATCCCTACAAAATATACAAAATACCAGATCTGTGTACCTTCATAATAACAAGAGTACCTCGAGTGATTTTGAGAACTTCACCTCCACCTGAATACCTGCACCCAATAGACTCAACAGTGCCCAAAGAGATGAGATTTTTCTTCAAATCTGGAACATGTCTAACATTTGTGAGTGTCCTCACATTACCATTGTACATTTTAATTTGAATTGTGCCTTTGCCAACAACTTTACAAACGGCGTTGTTACCCATTAAGACAACTCCACCTTCAGTTGATTTATATGTTGAAAATCAGTCCCTATTGGGACACATATGATATGAATAACCCGAATCTATAATCCACTTATTGTTAGACCTAAAATTATTTTCCGTTGCATAGAAAATGATTCTATCATTCTCATCAACTGCAATACTAGCCTCGGTGGTCTCACTCTTTTTCTCCTTTTGCTTTTCTTTATTTTTCAATTTAAAGCAATTAAAGATAACATGACCTTTCTTTTTATAATAGTTGCACACCACATTTTTATGTCTGGATTTGAATCTACTTCTATTTTCTGTGTTTCAATTTTCAGATCTACCCCGAACAAACAAGCTATCGACTTGACTCCCACTAGTTTTCCTAATAATATTCCCATCTACCTGCTCTTTAGATTTTAATGCAGATTTAATTTTCCGATACCAAATTATTTCCTTTTCATAAATCAGAGTATAATGAAAATATTTAAAGGACTGGGAAAGAGAACACAAAAGTAATAAGGCCTGATCTTGATTATCAATTTTTGAATCTATATTCTCCAAATTCATAATAATGGAATCAAATTTATCAAGATGGGAGAGTATAGATGTATTTTCAGACATCCAAAGCATATACAAACTCTACTTCAGATATAGCCAATTCTCAACTGACTTCTTCATATACAAGACTTCAATTTATCCCACATAACTTTGGCCGAAGTCTTCGTTGCTACCTCCCGTAAAACTTCATCGGAGAGATTCAAAATTATGCTTGATCTAGCCTTCTTATCCATATCGGCGAAATTCACATCCTTTACATCTTTTGGCTTTTTCTCAATTCCCTGAATAGCCAAATCAACTCCATCTTGAACAAGAATAGCCTCCATCTTGAGCTGCCACATGCTGAAGTTGACATTCTTGTCAAATTTTTTGACAACCGTCCTTGTTATCGTCATTGTTGTCACAAAATCTGTAACCTGAAACTTGTTTCAAAAACTGGTCAAACAAATATGCAAGTCTCGTGAGCGGGTCCCCCAAGGTGAGCGGGTCCCACAAGGTGAGCTGGCCCCACGGATAAACATACCCCACAGGATGAACGGGCCCCACGAGATGAACCTGTCTTATAAAATATATCAACCAACCCTGATACCAGTTTGTTAGGACTGGCTCAGAAATAAACAAACTAAAATTAGAACAAAATAGGCGGTAGACACCAGCCATATAATAATTAGGCGGTAAAATCGACCATATAAAAGGGTTGTGGCAACCCAATAAAGACAAATAACAAAGCAAAATAAAAGACATCAAAATTTACGTGGTTCGGTCATATTGACCTACGTCCACGGGCGAGGGAGGAGCAATATTTCTACTATGAAAAAGAAATACAAAAATCGTAGGAAAGTAAAGTGGTTCTTAGGCCAAAATGGCACTTACAAAAGGTTTAAGAAATATTCCTAAACTCAAAACAAGATAGCCTAAAATATTTGACTATAAATGGATTAGATGACCCAAGAAACTAATAACCCATTTAATGCTCTCTTGAGTGGTGCACCTATCTTCACCACCAAGCCCATATATTTATAGGTCTCGAAAGAAAGAATTCCTTTGGAATTCTTCGATGTGGAATGAAGGAATTGGAATTCCTTCCATAAGAATCGATGTGGGACATGCCACATCAACAGAATGCAGCACATTGTTCTCTGCGTTGCTGTGAGTTTAGAGTTCACCAAATGCACAAATTGCTTGCCTTGCTCATTTCCCTGCAAAGACAAGTGGTACTGTTGTTATTACAAGTTTCTGCAGAATGGTAATCACTAATCAGTAATTTTAGAGTGCAAAATATTACAATTTACAACTGAAAAATCATTTTGTTTGTAGTGGTATTCACAGTTTTTCAGAAAGCAACATGTTTCTACCCATAGCGAATTTCTAATCTTCTCGATTGATAATTAGTGCAATTTTAGGAGGATACAGGCTCCCTGCAGGTACTGAAAGCTGGAAACCATGCTTCCAAATCATACTTTTTTGCAGCTGCATCGTTCAGGGAACCAGACACAATTTCCACAACTTGATGAGGAATTTTTAGCTACAAACAGGAAAGAACTAAAAAAAGAAAGTGAGACTCACAATAAACAAAGAGCTTTTCTGAAAAATAAGTTGTAAGGTTAAAATTCTTAAACAGACACTAAAATGACACTCTTTTGAACCCTTTTTGCCTTTTTTTTTTCCATATACATGTTTCAACATATGAGATATTATTATTACTATTTTGATTTTAAATGTAAACCAGTGCATATCACGTGTCATAATACTAGTATTCTTTAGTTTAATTATTTAATACTCATGGCCACTAAAAGGTAAAGTATACCAATAATTGTATTCGTGATATTGCTTCCCAATTTTGTAAAAGTGAGTTTTTGCTTTTGCTATTAAATTAGTTAACGTAAACGCAATTTTACACCATGTTACTTTATCAAAAATCTATTAACCATCAAATTATGGTTATATATGTGTCATTCATAATCATCAGATTTGTTGATTAATACTATTAAACTTGTACCCAAAAAAAAAATCAGTTGATACCAAGTTCATTGCCTGGTTACCTTCCTTTTTTTCCCCCTTTGGAAGGAAAAATAGTTGTTCCAGTTCTCAGTAGCAAAAGAGTTTCTATTTGTTTGACATTAGAAATAGCTTGGTAACATTAACACTTTGACTTTTGTTAGTGGCAGTCTACTATTTAGGGAAGTTGTGTGGTAAAGTAAAATGTAGGAGAGTGAGGTAAAAGAAAACAAAAATAATTTTTCCAAACACATTTGCTTACCATGGAAAAAATTTGGAGAGAAAATGGAAAGTTAGTGATAGTTAGTGATAATTATTTGAAATTTTGTATCTAACTACCATTTTTCATTCAAAATCCTACAAATTTTGTATGATAAAAAATGTAAGAAAGTGCAAGAAAATGCAAGAAATTTTTTTTTAATTTCTTTTTTCTTGCCAACAAAACATGCATGAAAAAAAAGTAACTAACTGATTCCTTTACTTTCCAACACTTTTCCTTCAAAATAAATACTAACTAAAAGAAAATGGAGTTTTACAAAAATTGAAGTACCAATATTGATATCTATATCTTTATGAGTACGTGTGTGCGCGGGGGCTTTTTTCTTTTTTTCTTTAGCTAGCCAACCCAATGAAATGTTATCTTTTTCTTTTGTTATATTCAAATTTCATTCACTTTTTTTCTTTCTCCATAAACAATGGTTCATCTAAATTAACTTAAAATGATGAAAATGAGGTACAAATAACATTTTGCATTTGCAATGTTATAAAATAAAAAATGTTAGGTTAAGATCTCAAAAATTAGAGGTGTTGGGTTCAAATTCCCCTTCTTCCCCTCCCCTGCTTTCCCTCTTCTGCCACTTCCTTCTCGCTTCTTAAATCTTACCTCTCTTCTACTGGAAAATTAAATAAAACATAGGATTAATGATAAAAGGAACTTTGTCTTGCATAATCAACTTTCAATCAAGATAACTGATAAATATGTATTTTGAGTGGTTTAAGTGTGTTTTATTATCTAGTTTTGGTGTATTTTATTTTTGTAGATAATTGATCAGGTTTCTAGTGAAAGTATGCATTTTATGGTCTAAGTATAACAAATTGCATTTCTATGGGTTAAAGCGGTGAAAACTTCATGTTTTTGTAGGTTTCAATGATTCAATTATCAAATAGAATGAATTAAAAAGATAGTTGGATAATTGTTGATAATTTGAAAGGATTTAAAGAGAATATGAAGTGTAAATGTTTAAGAGATGAAATGCAATCAAGTATAAAAGAAAGGGAGTTTGGCAGTTTTGATACCTATTGATATTTCGATTATATCTTGAATTACAAGTATCGGATTAAGGTGATTCTTGAGTTATTTTGAACCTAATACATAGCTATACATTTCTTATGAGATATAGAAATCCAATTCATGATATTTTCTAGTCAAAAAGTCAAAATACATTCGACCATTTTTTGTTATCAAAAGCTGAAATAGAGTTTTGACTAGTTGAGGGGTATTTTGATCATTTATCAGTCTATAGAGCTCCAAATTAGATGATTCTTGAAGTATTAGAAAGCTAACTCAAAGAGTTACAGCTTTAGTGTTTTACACAAGGGCTAGTTTAGCCTCTATCATATAGCAGTTGAAGTTGATGCAAAAATAAAGCAAATTTGAAGACTAATCAGAAATGAGAAAAACGCAAAACATGGGGTAATACGCGACCTCATGCCTACGTTTTGTAGCCCGCATATTCTTCAAATGAAGCAGTAACTTGCAATTCAACTTGTTCTGCATTCACACAAATTTTCCAACCATGCTTCACCTCAAAATTTCAGCTGTAGTTGTAAAGAAAAGTGTGAAAACTTGGAGAAACACTTTTTGGTGATTTCAAGAGACAAATTTGCCAACTAGAAACAAGTTACTTAGAACTTTAATTCCTCTATAAATAGGGCCTTTGTTAAGCTTGTTTCAAAATTTGGAAGGCTAAAAACACTACCAAAATGTAGTTTTCATTAGTTTTTATAGTTCATTAGTTTAGTTCATTAGTATAGTATAGTTAGTATAGTTTATCTTTCTTGAACTTGTAGCTAGATTTAGATGAAAAATTGAGGTGCAAAGATGGAGAGTTAAAACTCAAATGACAAGGGTGACTTCTCTCCTACCACTTCCTCTTTTGTATTTAATTTCAAGCTTAATTATAATACAAGTTTGAATTTTATCATGTTTTGTTAAAGTTTATGCCTAGAGTTTATGGATGAACTTTCGATATCTTGTTAGTGATATTTATTTGGTTATTTGATATGATATTATTTTGAACAAGTTATTAATCACTTTTGCTTATATAATCATGATTAACTGGCTATTAATTGTGATAATTTTAAGGTGTTAAGTTTGCAATCAGAATTGGAATTTAATATTAGTTCAAGGAAGCGCTAAACTTAGGGAGTGCACCTACAAGAATAGAGATGCACCTTTGTGGATTTAGTGGCTTGTTTCATGTAATTTCATAGAAAAAATGAACTTGTAGTTAATTTCATAGTTACGAGAATATGTATGAATTAGTTATAAGTATAGTTGATTCACTAAGAGAATAAATTTTACATACATTAGGAAATTACTTCATAATTAATCAAAATAATAACATTCAACTAACCGTTAATTTCACTTGCAAGACTAGTTAGAAATTTCATACCTCTAGGAGTTTTCTATTATTATTTTTATTACTTTTATTTCATGTTCGTAGTGTAGATTTAATTTTTTGCACTTGTAATAGCCTAAATAATAAAGAAATTTGAAAACCACTGGTAATTGATAATCTTTTCTGTGGGATCGACACCTAATATCCCCTATACACGGTAAAGACCTGTATACTTGTAAAAAATGGAGTGTTTAGATTTTATTAAAATTTGATGCATGGTAGAATCTTATCAAAAACATAAAGACAAATTGATGAAAAGCAGCCGTGAGATATTGATCGATAACATGGCAGAATAAAAGTATAGTTGAATTTGAAATACGATGAAGTAATATATATTTTAACCACATAACTGGTTTAAATGCATGTCAAATTAATATTGCAAGTTCTCTTAGTAGAGAAGTACACCACTACGCACAGGTAATAACTAATAAACTAAAGCCACAATTATTTTGTCGGCGATAGTGGGTAAATGGCATCTCTTAATATATTCAAACTCAAAAAAAAAAAAAACTAACCAAACCACTAAGCAATTTATGCAACTAACCACTTCATTGTCTTTTTTCTTTTGTTTTGATAAAATGCAAATTTTACTAACAAATTACTGGAGATTGTCCACCATAATTTGATTTACATCATAAAAATCTATATTAATTGCAAGTTAAACCTGCACTATAAATAACATATCTATAATTTAATAGATACAAAGATTTGAAAAATTATGTACAAGTCTAGTTAGAACTGGAAATTATTCCGAAGCTAGTTTTAAAGAATAAAGTTGCATTTATTAACTTGCATTTAACTTGAGCTGAATTTAGTGATTTGTATTGGAATTAACCCACCCCAAAATCACACCAAATCCCTAGATTCCTTTCCTAATTTGATTTCCAAACATTTGCTTCCTCAATTTGATTTTTCTTTGATCCCAATCCTACAGCCTTAATTCTTGACCTAGTAAACAAAAAATTAATTAGTCGAGGAAAGTTTCTAAATATAAAATTATAGAGCTCATTATGTCCCATTGACTTAAAATTAGCCAACAGCGTGTAGGCCCCACTCCCCACTTTGATCTTTCTTTTTCTTTTCTAAGATTTAAGAAAAAAAAAATACCATAATTACTACCGTTCAAAACCCGCTACTTCTTAATTCTTTTCTTCATCCCCAGCAGCAGCAAAGCATCCAATTGTCCCCCAAGATTTCTTCTATAATTTCTTCAAATTTTTCTGATAAGCGGTTGTAAAAGAAATAGAAAGATTAAAAAAAATGGGCCAAATTTGGAGTAAAAGGCAGCAAAATCATCCCCACCACCACCACCACCACCGCTTTCAGCACCCGCCACCACCGCCGGCACCACCGCAACCCCAACCAACCCAACAACAACCGCTTTCTTCCTCCTCCCCACCATCAACCTATGCTTTTGCTGCCAATGCCCCATATCCCGCCCTCCATCCGCCGGTGCCCGCGCCTCCTCCGCCGCCGCCTCCACCACCTTATCACCCCTCCACCTCTGCTCCCTATTACACCAACTATAGTTACAACTATTCCAATTACTCGAGACCCCCCGTTAATATGATGGGGGCTCAGTCTAATTACCATAATCCTTACTATGTAGGAGGCCATGGTAGTGGGTGGTTCCGGCCGCCGCAGGCCGCGATGCTGCTGGCACCCTCGCCGCACCTGCAGCCTCCGCCGCCTGCTCCGGTGCCGTACGTGGATCACCAGAGTGCTAAGAAGATCAAGAATGATGTGAACGTTCATAAGGATACTATAAAGCTTGAAGTGGATGAGGGGAACAGAGATTGCCACTTGGTTTCCTTCACTTTTGATGCCATGGTTGATGGAAGGTATTGAAATTTGCAATCTTCTTTTTGAGAGTTATTCAATATTCACTTTGGATTTGTGTTGATATGATTTGGGATTTTGGAATTGATTCTGATCTTTAACTAGGGGAAATGAATGCCAATTGGATGAAAATAGCCGAATTTATTGGTGTGGTAGTTGATAAGCTACTGCATTGCTATTTAGACAATGAAATAATAATTGATAGATCAGAATCCAGATCAATGAATGGAGGATGTTGTTGGTTGAGTAGAATTAGTTATTAAAAGCTACAGGCTTTCTTGATGAATTATAAGAGTGTTAATCAGTTCTTTTCCATGTAGCTACTTGTGGTTGTAAAAAATGATTGCTGTCTTTTAGCAGGTGGACATGATCTGTTTGAATTGTTTTAATTAAGAAAAGTGTCGGATGACCTCATTATATGGGCGGTGGTAGCAGAAGATTGATGTTAGAGGTTCTCAATATTAGTATGAGGTTGTTGATTGTTAAGAGTTTGATTTTGCAAGAACGAGACTACATATAAATAGAATTTGAAACTCCTGATAGGTCTTTCAAGAATTTGGTTGGTCCTTTGGCTGTGTAAGGTGTTAGAATGTTTAGCAAGAGCCAGGATTCCTTGTGGTCTATTGCTGCTCAACAATGATTTGTTGATAAAAATGCGGTTATTATCCTTTGGCAGACAGACATCTATAGAAGTGCTGCAGGGCTATAAATTACCATACACTGATAAAAAAAACTACCGTAATACTGAGCAATATCCTGGTTAGAGTTTATAGTATGTTTACAGAGGGAATGTTCAAGTTATGAATTTGTTTATGCCGCAAGTAAGGGCATGATTTAAGTTGTATCTCTAAAATTATAGAGCTGTAGGTATTATGCATTTTGTGCAAAAAAGTTGATTTTGGGAAGACTAGAAGACTACTTGAAGCTCATCGTGAAATTAGAAAAGTAGTAAAATGTGCTTACATATTCCAGAGTCTGCATCATTTGCCCCAGTAAGTAATTACAAAACAAACTATACCTCCCCACTCTTTCTAAGAAAATGAAAGAGGGAGGTGAGACCAGCACTAATGCCTATAAGTTTGGGTCATGAACTTGAAGACTAGAAACTTGGCTTGGTTGAATCAAATACGTGTCAATTACATTACATATTGTTGAATAATGTTTAATGCTAGCAAGGATCGAATTGTTTGGAAAAAAATTTGGTTGAATCTGAAAAATGTCGAATGTGATATTCTGGTTTGTTGTTTTTCTTCTTGAGATATTACGCTATGTTCAGTTTGTGAAGGATATATCCTTAATTTTGATTATGCTAAGAAGGGTGACATGCTGAATTTTTGGATTTATATGTCTGAAAGAGGAACCAGGAGATCGTTTTATAATGTAGACTAGTGTAGGATATTTCTACAAATGCTTCGTTGTTATTTGCTGTAGCCACTTAATGAAATCGAAATACTGTTATTGTTGAACTTTTCATTGTGAAGTGGCGTTTTCAACATTTGATTTATTTATTTGCCAATATTGCTTGTAATAGTCCATTCAGGGTATGATGTGTCTAGTTCCAGTCCTTCTGTTTGATCATCTAAGCTTGCAATTACCCTAGTGTATATGTTTTTTAGCTTGAATGGATTGTGCAGTTAAACAGAGTAGAAAATAGTGTTTGGCATTTGAATCCTGGAGATCTTGCTGTATATATATTCTCTCAGCAAGGGAACTTGAACATCAAGTTCAGTTCCATCCATTAAGATGCTCTACATTGACTCTATCGCATGTGAGTTTCCAATGAGTTTACTATCTAGAAGAGGACAATTTAATTTGGTGTTGACCACTTGAACCATGTAGAACTTCAGCACCTGTATCTATATGATATAAATGGAAGCATACTATTTCACAATTGAGTATTAAATGACTTCAGCTGGTTTATGCTTAAAAAAATCCTAACTTGCTAGTGAATCATTTTCTTTTTCTTGTTACGATGGTGTACTTTCCTACATGAATAGCAGATAGATTGAACCTACATGAATAGCAGATACATTGATTTGAACATCTTTTTTTCTGCAAAGTAAATTCATTCGATAAGAATTATAAGTCTATATAAATAATAGGTGGTAGTGGATGATAGATTCTAGCTCTTCACTAAGGAAACTATTTTGGGCAAACTGGTGTAACTCTTGAACTCTGCAATGATCAAAAGCATTAATATATCCCTTTTTATCACTTCACACTGTAATTATAGCTAGAAAAGATGTATGTGGTGTTTTTTTATTAGAAGTAAAGAGATAGATCTCACTTAATATGAGCTGCAACTTGACCTGCCCAAAGCATCTCTTCTTGCAGAAATTCGTGTTCTTATTCAAGCTTCCCTAACAAACAATCAGTTAATTGTGTTAATCCTTTTAAGAAGTTTAATGTTAATGATTCAGGTTGTTTAATAGCAGGATTGAGCATATTTATCAAGTTCCTTTTAGTCTGAAAGCTATATTTAGTCTCAATCTTGAGTCAGACTCATTTTCAACTGACCATAGATTGGTGAGGTAGATGGATAGGATCTCATGACTGTACTTATATTTTGCATTAGATTGCTTAATAATGATACTGTGTGTATGATAAAGACATCTGGTTCATTCATGCCAATGTTCCTGAATTTTGCTTGGCTAGCTAGTTGAGTCTGAAAGCTGTATTTGGTCTTCTTGGTCTGAAAGCTGTATTTGGTCTCAATCTTGAGTCAGGCTCATTTTAGACTGACCATAGACTGGTGAGGTAGATGGATAGGATCTCATGACTGTACTTATATTTTGTATTAGATTGCTTAATAATTATACCGTGTGTGTATGATAAAGATATCTGGGTCATTCACACCAATGTTCCTGAATTTTGCTTGGCTGGCTAGTTGATTTAATCTCTTATTCTATGGCATATGGTTTAATTAACTTAGTTTACATTTAGGATCTACTTAGATATTTTACTTGAAATATTGTTATAAATAAGAGACCTTGTAAGAGAAGAAATAGTTTTCAAGATTACTCCCTTCAATACAAATTTTTTGACAAACTGATAAATTCATTTTTAAAATTTCCTTCTTTTCTCCATCTTTTCTTGAGAAAAGAGCTATCTCAGCACTCAAAGAATGTATTTTTGGAGTGATTTTATCAGTTTTCGCTATTTATCATGGTTACTATTTCCATATGCCCTAAAGTGTTTGTCTTGGTTTGAAAAGTCAAAGAAACACAACTACTTTGCCATCTTATCCCTTTTACACTATTTGCTGTGGTATCCAGAAGTAGTGCATGAATAAACTCTACCGAACTATTTTAGTGTTTGATGGCACTTAAGGGGAATTAATTGTCTGTGGATATGGAACTATTTTTGGAGTGATTTTGTCAGTTTTCGCTATTTATCATGGTTACTATTTCCATATGCCCTAAAGTGTTTGTCTTGGTTTGAAAAGTCAAAGAAACACAACTACTTTGCCATTTTATCCCTTTTACACTATTTGCTGTGGTATCCAGAAGTAGTACATGAATAAACTGTACCGAACTATTTTAGTGTTTGATGGCACTTAAGGGGAATTAATTGTCTGTGGATATGGGTCAGACTGTAACTGTGTGCAGTTGTCCATCACATGTAAAATGAGATAGAGGGTGTATTATATGATGACTTCTTTACCCTTCCTGTTTGTTGCCTTGTAATGATTTTACTGCTCATTATCTTTGATATTTATTTTCTTGATGACAAGTGGTGAGATAGCTTGTCCTTGATGGAAGGTGCATCTTATGTGGTCTTCGATAGAAACTTTTGTAAGGAACTTGATTCACTCAAATTTATAATGCCATGGTTTAGATTTGGCTTACGTGGTTACATAAGCTTCAGCCAAAATTTGGCTGATATAAAAGATTCTTTTCGAGTTGTATCTTGATAGGCAAATTGTAGAAAACTTTATCACCAATTAATTTACATTGCATAAATGCAGTGCACTAGTAGTATAGGAACAAAATTTGGAACCTTCACTGTTGCAATATTAATATTAATCTATACGTGTAGATATATATAGCTACTTGTCTATAAGCAACTTGAAAGTGTGCTGATCCTGGAATAGTCTCCTGCACAAAAGTTCAACGGCCTAATATAACAAAGAGTTCTACTGAATCCACTTAAATTTCAGCTTTGTGCCTAATGCATGGGATGATTGTCCATGTGTAGCTGTTGAGACTTAAGTAGCCCTATATTGGTGCTCTTTTTTATACTGATAGATGGTATACATCCCCTGTCCGACTTTATTATTGGGAACATAGAATTGTCTTCGACTTTTTGAATAATTCCACACTTTCTTTTAATGTTCTTCTGACAAGAAGTTGGAGGGCATATCCAAATTTGCCAGGTATAAATTTGGTAGAATCTTAGCTAGCTGAATCATTTTGTGCACTGGTGGTCAGATTCGAATAGGTTGCCTATTGAGCATTTTTACCATGTCTCCTGATCCTTTTGCTTTCAAGAATACAGTTTAAGTTGATGCAATCAAACTTCCACTGTTCTGTCATGGAAATTCTACTGAGCCATTATTATCACATTGGCTTAATTGAGATTTGATATATGATGATTTATTTGGTTCCATCCGCTTGCACAAGCACAATGCTGGATTTCCTGGAATTTGAACTTCAATGTGCTGTGCATGTTTTCATTTCCTTTGTGGAGACTTAGGTATAGATACCTATGGTTTCAGGAAATTAGCACCTTTGAGATTATTGAGTGAGTACAATAACAGTAGTCTAGGAAATCATTGCGAAATTCTGAAAGTTAGTTTCAGAAATTTGTATTTTACTCTCTGATGAGGGAAGACTGTTTTCCTGTTTTACTTGGGTTACACTAGCTAGCAAGTGAAATGGGTTTTTGGCGCACCACGCAACCTTTCTAATACTTTCCTTCTAATATTTGGAACTATAGGAATCTCCAAATCTTCTTGGCTTATCTATTACAATACTGAGAGATGGCAGGGTGTCTCTGGTTCATTTCTGTCCTTTCAAAAATCAAATGTCTCTGTGGTTTCTTAAGAATTCTTTATTTACCATTTGTTGAGTTATTTGTGTCTGAAATTTTGGGGGAAGTGGTCTTCATATCTTTCTCCTGAAGTCTGAGCTTCAGTCATCTATTGAGTGTTGACAACAAACTTGTGAAATCTTTGGAGTTATCTGCATATTGTTAACTGTTGATTGTTTTTCTCTCACGATTTTGGATTCTGAACTTCAATTTTCTCTTATGAATAAATTTTCACTTGTTTTATTATTTGTCTGAGTTCCTTCTTAAAGGCATTGTTTCTTGTTCTTTGGTTACAGTATCACCATTTACTATTTTGCAAAGGAAGGAACCAAATGTACATTCAATCCTGTCCATCCTGAGATGTACGTGCCAATGAAAATTCCTTTCCAGAAAGGATTGGGTCAGAAATTCTGCCAGCCTTCAGGAAGTGGAATTGATCTTGGGTTCTTTGATATAGATGACTTATCAAAGCCATCTGCAGGAGATGTTTTCCCTCTTGTGATATCAGCACAATCATGTTTGTCGTCGACATTGATGGAAGATCAGCTCAATGAGGAAGCAGTGAATACATCTCCTCATGCGCAAATTACTCAGGCGGTTATAGAGAAGAACAATGATGACCATTTCCAGGTTAAAGTAATCAAGCAGATTCTGTGGATAGAGGAAATTAGGTATGAGCTGCGGGAGATCTTTGGCATCAGTAACTCAGATGAACAAGCTATAAATGACAAGGACTTGGGAAAAGAATGTGTCATTTGCATGACTGATCCAAAGGACACTGCAGTTTTACCATGTAGGCATATGGTAAGCATTTTGCTTATACCCTTTTCTTGTTCAGAGGTTCAAGTTACATCTAAGTTTTTCTGCTAAGTAGAAAGAAGCATTGTAGTTTTAGGCTACTTCATTTAAGTAGTTTCTGTGCTAAGAATGCTGAAAAGTTTCTTGGGGCCTGCGGGGCTTTGCTTCTCATGAGATTGGGTTAGGGTTGGCTCATAAATGAGGCTGGCAGGTGGTCTTTTGGGCACACAAAAATCAAACACTTAATTGGTTTAATTTTATGATCTAATTAATCTGCAAAGCTTGCTTATTGAGATTTTTGTGCAGAGGCAAAAAACTCTTAGTAGGAAGCATGTTTCCAATACCAGCCCATCTAATCTCCAGTGCTTTGAAAGAAAAGGAACAAAGATGGAAATTTATGTGAATGCAACTAAAGAAGTTAATACATAGTCTAATCACGGAAGACTATCACGCTTGTCTCCTCTTGATCCATCATGTTCCTTTCTAGTCTATGTGTCTTGTTTAATATTTCTCTTGCATTTCAACTTCTTTAACACGTCTTGCATTTTCAGTGTATGTGCAGTGAGTGTGCCAAAGAATTGAGGCTGCAAACAAACAAGTGTCCTATATGCCGCCAGCCCATCGAGGAACTTCTGGAGATTAAGGTTGATGAAGGTAATAACCAGATGTTTGCGTAACCTATCGATATCTGTTACTTTTTCTTGCATTGTTTACCTTCAAAATAACCTTTTAATTGACTTGCTTTCTGCTTCCTTTGGTAGCTGTTTCATGAGCTGGTTTTCACAAGGGAACTTGTAACTGTACAAAATCACAAGAATATTTCACAGGTGACTTAAGCTTCTGTACGAGTGGGTTGGCAGAGTACCAAATACACATGACATTCGGGGCATTCTGGTTTTTAGCGCTTGTATATTGAATAAAGAGGAATAATTGATTCTCTTTGGTTTTATTTCTTGATTTATATATAGCTTTCTCTATATTCTCATTTGTTCAGAAAACTTTTGTTTGGTTTCCTTTTTGTCATGTTAACATGTTTAACCGAGCAAGAGTGCAAATCGTTGCTTCCTGGATCAGTAAGCAGTCAATGGGTATGTATATGAAAGAAGAATACTTGGCTGGGAATATTTGCTGAAGAAGTAAAGTTTAAAGGTTGACTGAAACATTTTTTTTAGTCTTGAGTCTGAGGTGACAAAAGCCTGGAATACTGTGGAAAAAAGAAAAGGAACTTGTCACGTGTGAAGGGAACATAATTTGTTTTTGAGTAGAGATAAAGTGAAAGGAATCGGTTATAATCCCCAGGTTGAGTATCTGGATCTTGTTACCTTTGTTTGTTCTTGGCATGGGCAAAAGTTTGATTCTTCTTCCCTAAGTGCTGCAGTGCCTTGGTCCTTGTCTATGTAGTCTTTTTTTAGCTTTGCTGACCAAAGAAATGACAGATAGAAAGAAAATCAAAGTAAAAGAATTGACATTCTGCCTATTTCTGTTTGGGCTTGGTTTATAAGTTTTGCTTGCAGCTCCCTGCATGACTGCAGTTTGCCAAGAACTGAATCTCCTTTTTCTTTTTGTTAACTCATCAGTTCATCACGACAGCACAAACAAGCACGCGCACACAAACATATAATGCACCCTCACAACAGCATAATGTTGTACAATTTTGTTTTTACTTTCAATCCGTCTTCTTTATGCTGTAACATCTAAGACAACTGTGTAGGAGTTGGTTTTCATCATGTTTGGATTGTTATAAAATCATGTTTTCCCTATTTTCGTTGTTTGGATTGTGGTTTTTTGTAGAAAAATTTTTACATTTTTTGTGAGCATAATTTCAATCATCTTTTTATCTTATATACATTAAATTTTTATCATATATTTTTTTATTAAAAAAATTCCTCAAAATAGCAATTCAAACTAATAACTAACTAATTTATAGGCTTGTGGAGTAGTAAGGCTTTTTATGCCTCACAGAGACCATTAGAAAAGTACATGAAGAGGTTTCATGATCTTTGAAATTCATATCCCATCTTTTATTACAGTAGTTTGTATTTCCTCCGTCCCATTATTATTATCATTTTTCACTTTATTAATGTCTTAAAATAAGAGTCATTATTTCAAATTTAGCACATGCTTTCCAATATTGTCATTTGAAAAAGCAACTTTTGAAAATTTCAATACACATCTATCAAAAGTATATTTTGAAGTCAAAGGATATTTTTGTTAATTTACTAATGTCATCTCATCTGGACATAATAATTACCATATGTTTTAGTAAAAAATTGAATTTTCAAGTAGGTAATTGTTTGTGACTTAAAAATTTACAACTACTAGTTTTGATGATTTAATGGTAGATGGAGGGTAATTGGCTTGGGGGTCCCATTCCATTCCTGATGTACTTTCTGGTAATCTGAAAACTGGGTCCCCAACACTCAGATCGGGTCGAATGGGTTTGGACTATGACAAACTTGTCAATTGTCATGGGGCTTCATTATTCTTCTTAATGAACCTGCTCCATTGAACTGGTGGTGGACCATGCCATTATTAAAACCTAATTTTGGCGTTGCTCGGCCCCGGGTCCGACAGGGGCCGCCTTCGTGGGGAGGATACCGAGGAAAAAAAATAACAAATCACTTGTATGCATCACAACACTGCAGCCATAAATAAAGCTGTCTCCTGACGCCTCTGGCGCTTGTCCAGTAGTTACACAACTAGGCAAGGTTAGGGCTGCAAACGAACGGAGTGAGCTCACCAACACACATGAGCAGCGCAATTTGATCGACACTGAATTCGAGTCGAGTTCATGCAAGTCCTCAAGTTGAGTTTGAATTTAAAAATAATTTGATTGGAAGGCTTTTTGAGCCTTATAACATACATTTATTTAATTATGTTTTATATTTATTAGAGTAAACTGCATATTTTGTCTAGTTTAAGAAATATTTCATTTTTATGTGAACTCAAGTAAGTTCGAGTTCGAGTCCAACTAAATTCACACTCGAGTTCGAATCTGGTGCTATTAAGTCAACTTGACGTGCATTTGAAGAGTATGTTCTTAGAAAACTCTGAGTTCGAGTAAATTTGAATTCGAGTCCGTTTCGAGTCTAGTAATATTGAGTTGAGTTAGCTCGACTCAACTTGATGTATATCCAAAGAGCACCATGTTTTTGTCAACTATTTTTCCACTTTATGTATAGATTTATATTTAAAAAAAAATTGGTACAGTAAATCTTTACTAAGAATACCTGAAAACAATTATCCAAAGTCGTAGTAGTACCTTGTATGTTACTACCGTTCAATGAATGTGATTGATTAGTTATTAAAACCACCACACAATATTATTTGGATAGAGTATTATTTGAAATAATTACTGTAACTTTATTTGTGATGTGATTCACGTGAGATAAAAAGATGATTAAAAATATAAAAAGATGAATTAGGAAATGTATTTATGATACAAGCGAAATAGTTTTTGACAAAATTTAATATCCAAACAAAGCATTGGATGTCACTAATGTTCAATGAATGTGATTGATGAGTCATTTAAACCACCACACAATGTTTTGGATGACAAACGAGCTCTAATCAACACAATTCATAAACTGTGCGAGGACTAAGGAGCTCAAGAACACAAAATGGGACTCAAGACTTGCGTGTCAAACCACAAATGAGCTCTGATGTGCACAAGATGAAACACGAGAGAGGTCATGTTATTGATGAAGTTGTGATGGACCTAACCCCAACCGAGTTTGTCAAGCTGCGGCGTGACTTTTTGAGTCATTACAACCACCATTCATTAACTTTGAGCAAGTCACTTTCTTCCCTGTTACAATTACAAGAGATTGAATCAGTGTAGTGTATGATTCTGATTCTAAAACGATCAACATCATCTCAGCTACCCGGTAAATGAGCTCCAATCAGTATTAGATTATGTCCTAGCTATAAGCATCATATCAAAACTGTGGTTTCTGGAGCTGTTAAATGGGAAGAACCAGCTCTCAAAACCAGATAAGATCAAGTTATGGAGAGGATTGATTGAGGGCGTAATCCAGTTGAATTGGTCAAGTACTAAAGTTGGTTGACGATTTGTGGCCCTTCATTAGGTTTGAGTATGTCGCTGTCTTCTTTGTTATCCTCCATAATGCAGGGTGGGTTTAATGATCAAAAAAGGATAAACAGAAACAGTAGTATATTTTGTTCACTATAGCTACCGTAGTTAATTGGGTAATGATTAGAATTGGAAATGAATAATGCTTGTCGTCTTGGATCGCACCAAAGGAAAAGTGTTATCTTTAATTCCAAAAATAAAAATTAAAAATAAAGTTTGGTAAAAGAACGTGCGACTTTTGTGAGAGTTAAACATCAGAGTAATCTTGTCGATATTGCAACTTTGAAAGATTTATTTTGTTTGATTGCTCATTCTTGAACGGTTAAAGCCTAGTGTGTCATTTGATAAGAGGTTTCTAATTCCTTGTCGAATTCAAGAATCTCCTTTTGAATCTTGTGCCAGCAACTTGATAATCCAATAATTTAATTCTCATTCAACCGGTAACTTTTCTAATCGACTTGGTAAGTGGTAAATTATGTATTAAGATTAGTTTGTTACATATTCAAAAGATTTGATTTTGTTAATCCTTTGCTTCCATTTCTTGTCTCCCAACTCCCCAAAACCCCACTAAATATATGTGTGGATCTAAAATTTGTTATGAAAGCAAGAATTAATTCAAAGTTGTTAGCTTCATTTTCCCTCCATCGTACGATAAGGCCTCTATAATACGGTTTATCTTTCTAATTTCCCAAGAGGCGGTAATTAACTCATTAGTGGTTAGAATGTTAAACACGCCAATTAACTCAACTAAAACCTGAGAATTTAGCTCAACTAGAACTTGAGAATTAATCTTTACATTAAAAATTTCCCAGTTGAAGGGTAAGAGTCCTTAATCTCGTTTCCCCATGCAATAATCCTCTTAATTAACATCTTTGTTTGAAGAATTTTTGTTGCATATATAGTAATATACTGTACAGTATGGACCTTCACCTACGCAAGCAAATTGGTCTAAAGCTCTTATCATCGTCGGTATTTATTCTGCTCACTGCTCTGGAAGCAGCAAAACTATATATATATATATATATATATATATTCTTGAAGAAAAAGAGTCATGAAAAGAAAGAAATCCAGGATCTGGCAATCTGAGTTACGTGTTAGCAGAGAAGAAGCTGTTGTTCTGATGGGAAGGAATTGAAGGGCTTCTGTCATTGATTGGATTTTGAAAACTGTAAAGATGATTCTTCAAATATTATCTTCAGAAATGTGGATGTGGAGTGGAGTTGACTAGCCAGCCTAACCAGACAAGATGTTTTTTTACCAAACAAAAGATATGGGATCTGTCAGGTTGGGCACAGTGGTGGTTGAAAACTTGAATAAATTTGCTGCTACACAACAACAGAACTGAATTGTCTCAGTACGCAGTACTGTAGAGTAGTCCACACTCCATTCACGATTTCAGTAGTAAAAATGGACAATTTGATCATTTATTAATGTTCTTGATTTTTCATTGGTTCTTCATCTCAGCAGTCTTTAATCAATGGGCACATATCATCCACATGAATTCTTTAAATCCTATCACGAGAAGGGTCAAACTCAAACCCCTTATTGGGTGCCAAATTCTGTCTACAAATGCACTACAATTTGCTGTAGTATTAGTTTCATTCATGCAAGATTTCAGGAGATTTGCTTCTTGTCCAGTGGTGCTTTGGATTGATCATGACCTAATCCCCTTTACTTCAGAGGATTACCAGTTTCATAACAAAGACTATACATATGCATCAACACTGAACCAAGTGGGATTGAGCTTGGGATTCTTTATAACTGTATATCATCAAATGGAAACTTTTTATGTTTTGAAAATTTAGCCAATAATCTCTCTCATTGTGTTGCAGCTGACTCTTTAAATTAAGTTCGATTTTTTTTTTTTTGGTAATCCAGAATATGTCCCTACTCGAATCCTTAGGATCACGACTCCATGCAGCGACTCCGGACGGGTCACGAGAGTTCAAGTTCATCTATGAAATTAAGTTCGATTTGATAAACATATTACAGATGGAAATGAAAGTACGATCCTTCGGGACAAGATTCACAGTGGTCAACTATGTGTCACGTGCAATTTAACGTGCGTGGGATACATTAGTGCTCAACCTTAATTTTAGGACAATTCACAGCCAATTAAGAGCTTGCTAAAATTTCATAGATTGGAATTACTATCAAATTCTTTCACAAGGGATGAAAGTTTCGTGGACCATATGCAAAAATTAGAAAAGAATGCAGCAAATTGCCTCATGTCAGAAGTTTTATGACGGTTTGGACTGACTACTAAGCATACTTGTGAGCCAAAAAGTTTCATGTTAACGTATAAAGACTCTATTTGTTAATTTATATATTAAGTTGAGTCTACTCGTACGTGCATATGGAGTCAAGTGAAACTCTTATAAATGCACGTGAAATTTTCTCATTGGTTTCGAACTAGACTCTGTTTGGATTAGCTATTTTCGAGGATACTTTTGAAAAATCTTACTTTAGCAGTGTATATGAAAAAAATTTTACAATAAAAGTTTTTTGAAATATTTGATATATTGTATGAATGAGATTTTTTTAGATTATTGTATATTATTGTAACGTTGTATTTAAAAAACTTATTTTTTGAAAAAATGGTCAAATAGAGCCTACTAGACATGTCGACCAACATAAAATTTTTATCATCAATACTTATATAGCTCTACACTGAAGCAAAAACTAGTCACTAAATTCGCGTGAGGGTTTTTTTTTTTTTACCTTTGACTCAACTTTGTCATTTTGAAAGATTTTACGTGAGAAGAGTAAGCCCTTATATTATAAGTCAATATCAAATCAAGTGGGTAGCAAGTGGAGCTTTCCCACCGAACTTTTCAACGCCGTCCATGTTTTAAGTTTGATTTCTTGTTCAAGTTGAATTGTGCTAGTCCATGTCGGTCTGAACTTTAGAGCCATATTGGTGTTAGGGTTTTCTCAAGTAAGATGGTCGATTTAGACTTTAACGCATCAAAATTTGACAAATATAAAACCACATTTTATATATGTGGATTCTTCAAATTTGACTATGGACGGTGAGGGTAATTCTTTGAATTCAATTATTTTTTTATATACATCGCATTATTATAGTAATTCTTTCAACAAAAAAATTCCCACAAACTCTAATCCAAACCGATATATCTCATTGCAGCCAACTCTTTAAACTTAGTTCGATTGATAAACATCTTAGAGACAGAAATGAAACTTGGGAACATGGAATCATTTTGGTCAACTCTATCTCAATTCTCACATGCAACTATACCTAAATATGCACGGGTATACCGGTCAACTTGTTAATTCACATCCAAATAGGAGCTAAGTTAAAGTTTCCTAAGCTTTTTAGGGTGTTATTAGCAAATTCTTTCCCAAGGAATGAAATCTTTCTGCGAGTGATCCTATTATCGTACCTTTTATATTACTTGATATATAATTATATTACATTACTGTATTCGGAGTAAAAGTTGTGTACATGAATAAAATATTTGACAAACATTCAATATAACATTATGATGTATTTATACACCAAAAATCTAAACATGTATAACGACGGGACAAAGTCACACAACGTACAATTGTATTTAGTCCTTATCATCTTTTCACCTTGTACATGTTTTTGTATGTCCAGCACCTTATGCAAAATTATTAGAGGATTTGTAAATCTAAGCTAAACAAAAAATAGTCAGTTGATTCGAAGTGCTTTGTTATTATTATTTTTTGGCTTCAATTCAACTTAATTTATCCTTCAAAAAGCTTTACGTGAGAAGAATAAGCCCTTCATCTCGTAAATTAGGTTCTTAAATAGTACTTATGATATAACATATGATTCATATCAACTAGATCAGCAATTTAAAATTTCCCATCCAACATTCAACACAACCCATATGTGGAAATCATCACACATATTCAATTTGAACTGTACAAGTTCAAGTCGGCAGGGGACAAATCTTTCTTTCATCACACTACAAATCAATTCATCATATGTAGCTGTGAACTGTCGTTTTTCATTTCACACTAAAATAACTAAAAAAAACAGCACCCATAGAACAATTATATATTGGAATTAAGGCTTTTTTAGTAGTATGGTCGGTTAAATCTTTAAAAATGTAAAGTGCCCACATTTGAAAAAAAGAAAATAAAAAGTCCGTTTTAGAGTTATTATAACTTTATCTCCTTAAATTATATCACTGCTGTCAATTTACCCCCTAACGTTATTTTTACCCCTTAAATTTTATCACTGCTATCAATTCATTGTGAAGTGTGGGGGGTAATTGGTGGGATGTTTAAAGAATGGACAAAATGTAAAATTACGGTTGATTACTACATCTTTATTTTCACTAGTAATAACTCATGTGCTTTGCACGTGAATATATTTTTTAAAATATAAAACCTTTAATATGTTAAATTTTGTGCAAAACTTTTATTATTGGCATAATATAAACTTAGAAACTATATAATGAACAAAATTAAGCAATTGGTAATTCTACAAAATGTTTATTGTGTACAAAGCAATTAAAAGTTTATTGTGCATTCTATAGTTATAAAAACTCTGAAGATGGAATATTATCATATTTAAACTAAGTTGTTGCTATAATATTAACTAAGAAACCATATGATAAACAAAATTAAACAATTGCTAATTGTAGAAAACATTTATTATAGACAAATTAATTAAAAGTTTATTGAATTTTGAAGATCAAAGATTATCATATTTAAACTAAGTTATTGCATATTTTACTTGGATTGTGACAGTAAGAAGAGGAAATTTTATATGTTTTGTCAATCCAATGTATACAACAAAATCTCATCAAAATACATATAAAAACATTAGGATTTGGATATAATAAATATTTATCAATTTTTGTAGTTTTAAACCTTTCCTGTTATATTTTTTATAACTATCTACAATTTTTTTGAAATTTTCTTAGTCAATATGACATAATATAGTGAATTTAATTATCAATTTAACCTTTTGTTTTCTCATTAACTATTTATGATCTTTTCTCTTTTTATTAATTGTGATTTTCTTCTAAACCAATATGTAGATAAAATATAGTTAACTTTATTCATCACGCATAAGAATATAATAATTGGAGATAATTTTGACACAGACAATAATTGGAGATGAAGAAAATAATTGGTGAATATAGTTGTAAGTTGATAGTTTTTAATTTTAATTACCGACATTGTTGAGATGTAATTTATTGAAACTTTTCATTTTTCTTATTAGTGTCATATGCAATAGCTCTAATTAAAAGATATGAGGGTAATTTAAGCATAACAAAAATTAAGATCAAAATATGCTTACACTTACACTCTTTATTGCCAAGACTCATTGTACTTTTTATATAGGAATGATAGGGAATTCGATTTTATTTTTTTTTTGTGTATATAAATCTTATACTATCTCTTGTTTTTCAGAATTTTGAGGAAAGGAAATATAATAATCAGCAAATATCTATGTGCTTGTATAAAATAGGGAACAAAAGGTAATTGCAGGATTTGTTACATTCCCTGTTGATGCAGACAAGCACTAACAGCCAAGGCACAAGAAGTTAAAATAAAAAAAAGTTGTTGAACAATGATTTTCATTTTTTCTTTGCCTCTAAGATCGGACCCCTCTTTTGCAACCAAATCATTATTTGGTCTTAAAAGCCTAACCCGTGAAGAAAATCGTGTCCAATTTCCTTTTGCCCTTTGAAAACACCCCTTTATCTGTAAAAGAGATCTGAATGGGGACATAATTTTTTTTTTCTTTTAAAATATAGAACACATCCCCCACTAGTATGTTCAAGCCCCATCAAGAATCATTATTAAAATGCTTTTTGGGAATGACATTATTGAGCAAGTTCCAAAATCACTTTGTTTTTCACCAAATCTTGACCGGTGAACATGATTAATTTGTTCATTTTTTCCATTCATTTGTTAATTTGTTCACTTTTTGGATTAGTGCTTAGGATTTTTTTTTTCTTTGAGTAGATTAATGCTTAGGATTTTCATCCCAGAATCTTGAATATGGAACATGTAGTTACATGATAGAAAAAAATTACATCATGCACAAGTAATTCACCTGCCCATAGAAAGAAAACAAAAAAGGTTAAAGAGATAGGATATTCCTAACTAATCATTTTTTTGGGAGGTAAGTTTCTTAATCGATCTTGTTTGGAAAGCCATTTTCCACCAAAAGAATTTCAACGTTTTCCATGAATATATTTTTCAATCATCTTTTTATTTCATATATATCAGATCGTTATTTTATTAAATAAAAAAAGGAAAGGAATTAATAAAAGAAAGGGATCGTTTCATAAAAGTCCCTCTGTTGCTTTCCAGATGATCAGCCTGGTTCTCGAATGGAACAAAATACTTTTGACATGATAACTCGGAAAAGCCCAACAGAAAATAGAAAAGAGCTTTCGTTGTGCTTTAAAATTCAACCAAAAAAAAAAAAGTTTTGAAATACTTGGTGCCATTTGTTTAAGCTATACGGAGGCAGATCACCAAAGAAAGAAAGATAAGGGATGCCCTGCTCTGAAGAAAACAAAAACAAAATATTTTGTTTAAACCAGTGATTTTGTCACAACAAAAGAGGGTAAAAAAAATGAATCTCTTAGTTTTTCCACAGCCCTAAATCTCTTAAAACCAAACAAAAAAACTCATCTAAGAAAACATATCACAGACATGGAAGGTTAGCTATCGCATCCTTGTCTAAGGATGGGCTCCTTAGCATTACAATTTTGAACAGGTTTACATTATTTGATATTAACAAATTGCAGGGTGCTATCATAAGAAGCCTTGATTGATCTTAGCTTGACAACATGATTTTATTTCAACAAATTTGCATTGATGACAAAACATACATCAAACATGAAATAGATGTAATCAGATATGAAAATTAACAACGTTACGTTCTTTAGAATTTGCGTATGTCTCAAGGTTAATTATGTACTCAAAAAAGATAAATAAAGTCGGTAAATGATTGCCACTGATAACCATTTTGAAGCCATTCCCAATAATTCCCGTGAAACTAGCTTAAGAAATTTTGGTCCTTTATTTGGGAGTGTTTGGATAGCACATTATCTCAAATAATAATTTATATTTCGCTTGCGTCATAAATACGTTTCTCAACCCACCTTTTTATCTCAGATACATCACATCACAAAAAGTATTATAGTAATTATTTCAAATAATAAAATTTTCATATACTCTCCTATACAATTGGATTAACTAGATTAGTAGCAAGAGTATCATCTCATAAGACTCTAATTTCACGATCTGTTTAGCAAGCACTGCAACGTTTTGCTTAACTCTAATTTAACGGTCTGTTTAACGAACGCTCCTACGTTTTGGTTAAGCAAAGCAGACTAATTAGTGCCCTAAAATCTATTATATTAATCCAAAACCAATCTATAATCAAAACAATTTGATAAAATGACCCTATCATCAATTAACCCGATAAAATTTTATTAGTTCTGATACCACATTAAAGCACCTTGGTTTTGATTTCAAAACTAGTAAGCCGTGCTTCGAGTGGTTCAAAATCTTATTAATTATTTTAGAGTATTTTGATTGACAGACGTGAAATTGTTTAATTTGTTTAACACTATGTGGTTTAAACAAACTCATATATACTGAACACTTAAATCGATTCAAAACGTTTAATTCGTGGAACCCAACTATTAGACGAAATCCCGAATGCGAATTCATTTTCAGTCACTTAAATGTTACCTAATGTTCACGCGTACTCTCCACTACATTAAGTCGTAACGTAATAATAACCAAACCAAGCTTGGCCTTATTTTGGAAGCTTCTTTTAACGCCAAAAGGCGCATTCACGTGTATGTACCGTCGTAGCATTTGCCCCAATACCTACCTATGCATTCAAGAAGCACCAATGATGTTGGCCTACACTAACTATCAGCTGCGTTGGAATGAACGAAGATTATGTAAAATTTAATTTATATATTATAAATTTAATAGTGATAATATATACACTATCAATATTTATAAAATTTACTTTAAAAGATATCTCACGCCACACTAAAAATAAATATCTTTCTTAGTAATGAAATTCTTTGAAGACAGAAAAAAGTCATATGGAGTTAATGTTAAAAGGGTTTTTCAAAACTCAAAAAGGGAAAAACATAATGATAGAAACTCTTTTTGAGAGTTGAAAAACTAGTTTATTTTGTAAAAGTACAACAGTCATTCATTGTTCTAAAACTTGAGAAGTAAGTATAAGTTTTCTTAGGTATTGTTACACCATTTTATCTTCGATTATTTGCTCCTCTACTACACTTAATTAGGGACAAATATAATTTTAAAGAAAATTTATATAATGCACAACTTGATTGCAGATTTTTTATAATTCTAACAAGTTCTTAAGTTCCCCTTTTTTCCTATTTTTTTGACTCACAATTTGCACCAAGCATTCATTGCTCCCCCAAAATGAAGCAGGTGTAAAATTGTAAATAAATCACATCCCAGTTCGCTATTTTAAGTTAAAAAGAAAGTAAGAGATGCTAAAAGAAGTTAATTTTATTGTACATTTGTACTAAGAATGTAGATTGATATCACCTAATGGTTAGGGAAAGGCTTTTAGAATTTTCTCGGTTATCAGATTCAAGATTCCAAAAAAAAAAAGGTAGATTGATGTCATTAAGCTCTTGGCATAAAGAGAAGGGTAAAATTGTACAATGGCACTAAAAATCTTTGATTGGACCGATGGGTACACTGAACCTTACCTTACAGCTCTACTGGTGTGGCTATGGGCTGTCTATTCCATTTAAGGTAACAATGAGCGATGTCATCCGTTAAATTGTTCAGCAAATTGGAATTAGCTTACAAAAATCCAAAAAAAAAAAATAATAAAAAAGAATGCATGAGGGGTCGGAAAACTCATTTGTTCCTTACCCTCACTGTTTTCATTATTAATTAATAGAGATATCATGAATCCAGCATACAAAATTAGGTTAACTTTCAAATCTATCACAAAATTAAGCAAGAAGTCCAAGCGAATTTTAAAGCATAGAAATTATACATGCACATGATGTAATTAAAGCATCAAAAGTGGAACCTTCCTGTTGAGAAGATATTTTATTGAAGAGTTTTGGACCTACACCACCACCTATTTGTAGCCTAACACTTTAAAAAGTGTTGATTCAAGATTAGATTCAAGTTTGCAATTAATTATTTACAAATTTTCATCAATCTTTCAATTTAAAAACTATTTTTCTTGATGCCCTAATTGACATACTTGTGATTGGGACTTGGACCAAGTAAAGAATATTCACCTTGTCCCGTGCAATTTGAGAGACTAGTTCTTCAAATGGTGAAGTTTTGGAAATGCAAAGATGAGCTTATTGGATCAAGGTATGATACAAATGCAAATGGATCCATTGGTGTCAATTCTTTAACTTTAAACAATTGATTAACAGATGACATTTTGGTTAAGGCGAGAAGGGGCTGTTTTAACAAGCAATGACAACCTTATTTATGCTTGCAAGTCATTGCTTTCATCAATCTCTTGTCTTGCAAATGCATCTTGATTTGTGTGTTTATACCAATCTAAATATGTTTATGGGACGGTTTGAGTTTAAATATTTGCATAATCACATTTTACAAGAAAATCGAGTTGACCAACTTCGTATGAGATGTGAGAAGTTTGACATATATTTTCTTAATACTAAATTATTTTATGCACTGTTAGTGTATAAATTTTTTTTTTACACTAGTAAGTTTAGATCATACCACGTAACATGAATTTAAATTCGAAATCCAAATCACACAGTTGTGACATACATTTAAAGTTACTGGTGTAAAAAAATCAGTACACTATTATACTGCCAATGTATAAAAAGTTAATCATTTTCTTAATTGGTTGATTATAAACAATTGAGATTGAAAATTTTAATTTTAAACGCTTCCAAAATGTCAAAGACTACCCCAAGAACGATGATGTTTGGGAAGAGGCAATTCTCTGTGTCCCAACTTTTTTTACTCGGTATATTGATTACTGTGACTACTAATTCAATTACAAAAATCTGCAAAATGGTGGTAGTTAAAAAAAAAAAAAAAATGTTTGAAGGGTTAAATTTTTCCTGGGGTTTGGAGCTGGCAAGATTCTTGCACGTTTAGGTTACATTAAACTATAGAACCTGAAAAATTAATGTTAAACTAAATTAATGTTAAACTAAGTACCTCAAAATGGGGGTAAATCTCTTGCAGTGTTTAGCAAATCGACGTAGACCAGCTTTCCTACTGACAATATCATATGCTGTCGACCTTTAATTCTTGTTGACTGTTTTGTTTATGCAGAGAGCAGGGCCTTGTGTTCTAATTCTTTCATGAGATATTTTTTGAGTCAAACATACTTATTAATGTTTCATAGTAGTATTAAGGAACACGAATTACTTAAATATTTATTTTCTTAAAAGAAGAAAATTATGAATCAAGAAAATTGACAATTATTTGAATACCTGTTTGGATTGTAAGTTATTTGGGATTATTTGGGATATTTTTACTGTAGCACTTTTTGTGATGTGATGTATGTGAGATAAAAAGATATTGGGAAGATAAAAAGGTGTATTGAAAATTGTAAAGATGATGTAAGCAAATAAAATTGGGGAAATATGAAGCAATCCAAACAAACATTTAAGGAACATGAATTTTTAAAAAATATTTATTGACTTTTACTGAAGAAAATTATGAATCAAGAAAATTGACAATTATTTGAGCTATCTTTGTATGCTTGAGAAATATTTAATAGAGCAAATGCTGAACTTAAAAAAAAAAAATTCATATCCAACCAAATAAGCAATTTTTTGTTTCATTTACTTCATTTATGAATCAATTTACTTATTATCTGTTTGGCAACCATGAGCCACAGTGCATTATTATCAAAATTTATTTGTTTACACCATTAATTCATTTTTAACCATTTTTTTTATCGTACGTACATCATATAAAAAATGTGCTACAGTATTTTTTTCAAAAGCTTATTCCGAATAATCTATTATCCAAACACATTATCTGGGCATTCATTTCACATTATTATAGTAACGATAGACGCCTAAGTAGAGTTTCACTTTTGCAGTAGAATAGCATCAATAATTTGGTAATTAATGAAAAAAAACAATGAACCATTGTAATACTTAAACCTTATAGGAATACTGATTAATAAACCAAAATTTCTCAAATAGAATGAAATCCTAGACGGTAAAGACCCAATGAAACGAGCATAAACTTATTCAGTTCAATTCGGTTTCTGTTAATGTCCGCATTTTCTTATTTGATAAAACAAAAAACAAAAAACAAAAATGTATTTCACTATCTTTTTGCATATACCACATAACTTATCCCAATAATGTAATTCTTACCAAAAAAAAAAAAAAAGTCAGAATAATGCACAAAATGTGCACGCAAGATAAATCCAGTAAACATCAATATGGCTTTTAGTACAATTCAAGTCATCATCTGCAAACCCTTTAGGACATGGCGGGCAAGTCATGCAACTCAAACAAAATTTACTATTCTGAAAAAAAGAAGAAAAAAGGATTTCCATTGGAAGAAGATTATATTTTTGGTGGGGGATTGATATTTGTCATTCCCCTGTCTGTTAATTGCATTTCTTTGTACTTTCTTAATCATATGTAAAAGACAAGAATACCCTTCATTTTCATTACAATCATAACCATTCCATCTTCCTTTAGGCCATAACTTGAGTGGAAAATACGGGCAATTTTGTCTTTTAAACAATCTATAAACGGAAAAACATATGACATTTACAAAACCAAAAGTGCCAATATCATCTATTATTTGGTAAGCAAATTTTGTTTTTCAAATAATAGTCGGAGGTTCAAAGTTCAAATCTGAACCTCATCATTAAGAATAGGAACAATATGGAAAAAGATTAGAGGATTAACAAAAAATTTGTCGAAATGACAAGATTAAACCTTCAAGTCTAGGTGCAATCTTGCGATGCCCAAATTTATAATTTACTCAAAAATTTTTGTGACATTAACATTTTAACTATAGCATCTTTCTTCTTTTTTTTTTTTTTTGCTTTTGTGAAAGAACATTTTAACTATAGCATCAACATCAAACCCTCCAACAAATTAAAACAAACCTAAGTAAGAAATTGCTTAGTGTGGTGCTTTTTAGCTTGTCCTCCGACCATATTATAGATGGCAGAACTTTCCTGGTAAACAATAACTTTAAAATCTACTGGCAAATGATTCAAATGATTCAAGCTGTCACATGGTCAAATCTGGTTTTGGGTTCCCACAAGCAGTACTGGTACCGGTTGTACCATAAGAAAGCTCTCTTCTGGAGCTGCTATTGATATCGAATCCGCCATATTGTGCTCCCTTTATTGTTTGAGACAGCTCATGGTTTGCACTGTGACTACACTCGCTTCACTTTGCTTTCCTATGCTAATTCCATATTACTCCCTCCGTCCCACTTTGATAGTTCCATTTTCCTTTTTTGTCTGTCCCAAATTATAGTCCACTTTTCAATTGAAAAATGTAGTTATATTTTAATTTTTCTAAAATGCCCTTATTCAATATAAGTTGTTGTTACTATAAACCTACCTCATTTAATGAAAATTGATTCTTTTTTTACCATCAATTCAAGTTCCCATAAAGTTGTACTCTATTTAATGTGAGGGTATTTTAGAAAAATAACAATCTAAATTTACTTTTCCAACAAAGTTAACTACTTTTTCTTAAACTGCGTGAAAAAAGAAATGGGACTATCAAATGGGACGGAGAAGTATAAAACAGCACGAAACCCCATATAACTAGGTAGCAAAGCCAGAAATACAGAAAAGAGCTTAAATAGTTTTATTCTTGCAAAAATTATTTGCTCCCAACGGACCCTTCTTTCTCTCTTTTCCTTTCCTGAATTTGAGCATTGCATTTTCTTGTTCCCTGCGAAGTTTCCCCAAGAGTGGTTCATCGCATTTAGCTTCTTTTGTCCAAAAGGACTTGTTTTCTGGTTGGAAGTTCTCATTTTCGTGTCAGCAATTAGTCTATATTTAAGGGCTCCTTGCATCTCGTTCTGTAACAAAATAGCAGAATGAGTAAACAGGACTTCTTGAGGACTCAGGTATTGTGTTACTTCTTCCCATGGGCTTTCTCTTATATTAGATTTAGGTTCTTGTTTTTGCTTTATTGTGCATGATTAAGTTTGTAGTACTACTCTTCCATTTTAAGATATGGTAATTGGCTATTCTTGTTACATGAAGTTATCTGGAGCAATATTTGTTGTTTCTTTCAACTTTTTTGAGTGTTTGACGGGAAAAATGAGAAATTTACTGCAAAGATTTCAACTTGGAAGGATTCTGGAGTTGTAAAAGCTAATCAAGACTATTTTTTCCCTCGAAGTGATAATTTTTAGAAAAAAAGAGCCAATAAATCTGTAGTTTGAGACCTGATGAGGATATTTTCTCTCGGAATGTACAAAGATTTTGCACTTCTTTCTCATCTTCAATTTCCTTTCCACAAATTTCGTGCAGAGTTGTGTTCTCAGAGTGAACATCGATTGTGATGGTTGCAAGGACAAGGTCAAAAGGAAATTGCTGAAAATTGATGGTAAGTCACTCTTTAGTTAGTAATTGGCACTAGAATCTTTAAATAGTTGCTCAGAATAGGTAAATCTTGGGCAACTCTGTTCAAGTGCGTATGACCCCTGTGGACTCACTGCTGACCCTTTGGTAAATATGATTTTGCAGGAGTTTATACTGTTAAAATAGATGTAGACCAACAAAAAGTTACTGTGACGGGAAATGTTGATCCAGCTACACTGATAAAGAAGCTTGACAAGGCTGGAAAGCACGCAGAATTGTGGGGAGCACAGAAAGGCGGGGGTGGTGCATTCAACTTGATCAACCAGTTCAAGAATATGCAAATTGATAACTTTAAAGGTGGGAAAGATAACAAATCTCAAAAGGGTGGAAAGGATCAGCAGAAGGGTGGCCAACAAGCTCATCAGCTGCAGAATCTTAAAGGGCCAAAGGATCATCTGAAATTTCCTCCCAAGGATCAGAAATCTGTCAAGTTTAGATTGCCTGATGAAGATGATGAATTCGACGATGATGATTTTGACGAGTTTGATGATGATTATGATGATGAGTTAGATGATGAATTTGATGATGGTTTTGATGGTGCTCATCATAAGCATCCATCTGCAAAAACTATACCTATTATGGGTGGCGGTGGCGGTGGTGGACCTGGTGGAGGCGGTGGTCATGGACCTAACAAGGGGTCTAATGGTATAATGAATGGTTTTTTGAAAGGTGTTTTCAATGGTGGGAACGCCAAGAAAGGTGGTGGGGCTGATATATCTATGCAAATTAAAGGTATGGGAGGTAATAATGACGGTAAGAATGGCAATGGAGGTAAGAATGGTAAGGGAGGCAATCAAAATCAGGGCGGTCAAGGTGGTAAAAATGGCGGTAAAAATGGTGGAGGCATGCCAGGGGAGGGTAAGAACGGTGCGGTAAATGGTAAAGGTCAGAATAATAGCAATGGTGGAGGAAAGATTAATGAGAGCTGGGGTAAGAATGGGGTAGGGAAGATGAGTGGGGGCATGATGATGAACAATTTACCCCAGGGATTTCATGACATGGATATGAACCACAGAGGACCAGTTCCCAGGACTATGGGTCAAATGCCCCAAATGGGCGGCTATCCAATGGGTCCTGCCGGAAATATGCCGGCGGTGCAGGGACTACCGGCCGGTGCAGGGATGAACGGTGGGTATTATCAAGGTATGGGACAGGGGAACCCTTATATGAACCAGCAATACATGGCTCAAATGATGATGAATCAACAGCAAGCTAATGGTGGTCATGGCATGTACCACCCTATGATGTATGCCCGCCCCCCGGCCCCCATGCACTATGGACCGCCGATGATGGCGCCTCAGGCCACAGATCATTATACTCACATCTTCAGTGATGAAAATACTGACAGTTGTAGTATCATGTAAATTGGAATTGCTTCTGTTTTGTTCTGGTTTACTACTTAGCATAGGATATGAGTTTGTGCTATGTTTTGGTTTGTAAGTTGAGAGTCGCAAGTTGCAACAATCCAATGCTACTCAGAAGTGGTTAGTTTATCATTTCTTTCTTCTCTGTTGTTGTTCTGCCTTTTCGCTTGAGTTGTCTGTCTATACTTCGTCTACTGTGAATGGTAGGTTTCAGTGACATGCTCAGAATACAATTAGATCAGTACGTAATCAAGATAAACATTATTGTAGCATTCTTTCATTCTTTTGTGAAAAATTGTGGAAGGATTTGAGTACTGAAGCCTAGAGGGATGACAGATTTTTTTTCAAAGAGCTAAATTCAAAAGCTAGAAACGGGAAAAGGTAGGGGAGCCATTCTAATTTCTAACCTCTAGCGGTCTAGCCCCAGGTCTGCCCTTTACTCAATTCTTTCCGGTTGTGTGGGGTATGAGGGGGGTTCTTTTTACTGCACATTGTCCGTTCTTATCAGCCTTTCAAGATTTTTGACTGTTACTTCTTAGAGGATATTTATTGAAGAAAAATTTCATCCTCATAATTCTTCATTAGGGCAGAATTCAAATCTTGTTTGTATGCTCCTGTTGGATTGCTATTTTCTAAATGCTCAAGGTAAAAAGGGACACAGACCCCATGAAAGGCGGTGGAGAGAATCACTTGGGAGACAAGATTAATTCCTCACAGCTCCATGTGCCAGCTTTTCTATTCTGTTTTTTGGTTTTATGATGGAAATGTATCATTGCTTCTGTTACTTCAGACAGAAGGATTTCTCTGTAATATCAATGAGGCTTCTATGAAACCGCCTTCATGAGTTAAAAATATCTATTCCCTCAGCTACAATGAATCTGTTCATCACATTGTCTTCATTATGGTTCCAGGCTTTCAACTCTAGCTGCCTATACCAAGATTTGACGGAACAAAATTTTTTTTTTTTAAATACATTGGCTGTTCAAATTCAAAACTTATTGGATCTACCTATACGGGCAAATCCCTTACTTTTTGTTTTTGGCTTTTAGCACTCGATATCTCCACCTCCAGTAAAAGGCTAATTTGGATCCTATTCGGGGAGCGTCCGCAGAGTTCGGCTCTTACTTGAGGACGAAAATTTGACTCAAAATTTTTCAAGGCGCCACATGCAGAAAAATTACCTTTCATGAGTAAAGGGGTGGATTTGAAGGAAGAAGATTAATCCACTCCCACTTGCTTTTGTTAGTACAATGGGGAGGAAAAATAGGGATTGCTAGAGCAAAAATAACAAGACTACACCTCTTAAGTCAATTTGGCGATGATATCTCATTTGATTTGAATATTTTCGATATTTTACAAACAAAAAATTGCTATGACATTAAAATTTGAGTTTCGACAATACGGAGGAGATTAGCGAGTTTCACCCAAACTCACGTAAAATAAAGCCCAAAGTCCTTCAAGTCAAAGTCATAAATGTTGGCTCTGTCTCCTTCTATTCCAGCCCAAACTGTTGGGTGGGATTCATTGGGTTCAATTTCGATTTTCATCCATTTGCCTTGACTTTACACCTTGCATATAGTATTAGTATCAATCTCACGGAGGAGAGGCAGGAACGGTTGGTTGCTGGAAGCAGTTGTTCCTGAGGTCCATGGCCACGATTTAACCAAAAAAAAAAAGTAAGGTTTAAATTGTATCTTGTACATCGTTTTTCACATCATGTATGGAGCTCACAAAATTTTGTTCTATAATTACACATTGTTGAAAGTGAGTTACACCGTGTGCATATAAAGTTACTTTTTGTGTATTTTGCACAAAATTGGCCTGAACGATTTTCCTGACAACTGTTCAGGCCGTGTCCCACTCTCACATTCTGGCTTGGGTCACCACCTTTGCAAACCATTGTGCCTCGCATGCGTTGGGATCGGAATTGTTTCCATTAGTCCAATCAAGGTTCATAAAACTGTTAGGGGTAGAAAATTATTTGGCCCAACAAAGCCAACAAAGCCTGTAGCAAATTTTTAATGTCATAGCAATTATTAAAAAAAAAGGGGCCATTTTAAAATTTTTGTCTAATAGATGATTGTCGGTCCTTTTTTTTCCCTTCACAAATTGATTCTTGATCTTTGATGTGTAAATTGCAATTTAAATAAAAAAAAAATTCTACAGACAAAATTAGGCTTCAATTTAAGGGAATGATGGTCAACACCATTATCCGCTACCATTATTTGCTAAATTAGAAGCTTCAAGACATGGTCTAAAGTCCAAAACATGGGACTGGCTTAGGTGCATCTGCAAACAGCATTCTGAAACCTTCACATGAAAAATGGCAACTCCCTTAAATGCCTATTGCCTTTGATCACATGAGCAGTAGCCAGAATAAATGAAAAACCTCCAGCACTTGAAAAATTGCCACAGACACTCTACAAATATTGCATGCATGTACTGCATTTTTTTCCTTTCTTTTTGATGAAATTGAGGAACGAGGTAAAAAGTAGATACCAAGTCGAAATCAAACATCAGCATTAAAAAAAGTGATTATTGTTAGTGATCCCAACTCACGTATTCTTCTTGAAAAAGTCATTATTATCATCGTTGATCTAAGTGCTTGTACTCTAAAATATACAGCTTTCACTAGCTATTGTATAATGATTCTAACACCTATTGGATATAAGTTTCAATTTCTCATTCCTCTACTAGCTTCAATTACGACTTTAAATCTCTCAACTCCTTCTTGGTTCACTTCTCTAATAT
Source organism: Coffea eugenioides (assembly GCF_003713205.1). NCBI lineage: Eukaryota > Viridiplantae > Streptophyta > Magnoliopsida > Gentianales > Rubiaceae > Coffea > Coffea eugenioides. The sequence goes on from NC_040036.1 coordinate 72,756,644, forward strand.
TCATGTCCAAAACTCAAGCAACTCGAACCCTTTTCAAGACTAGCGCACTCGTTTTGCCAATGTGCAAAGATTCTACTAGTTTCCTTCATGTTGCCCACATAGTCAAGAGGGCTCCTCAGATATCTATTCCATTTCTTCTTGATCTCAATTCAAGATTTTTATGGGTGAATTGTGAGCAAAACTACTCATCATCAACCTATATAGCTCCCTCTTGCCACTCCACTCAATGTTCAAGGGCCGGAGTTCACTACTGCCACAAATGTCCCTCCAATTCTTCTAGGCCTAGGTGTCATAACAGTGCATGCTTTCTCTTAACCAACAACCCACTGACTCGTCGAAACGCCATTGGAGAGCTTGCACAAGATGTTCTTTCCATTTACAGATCTCAAGGTCCAAAATCAGGTCCATGCGTGAGAGTTCCTTATTTGCTTTTTGCCTGTGCACATTCTTTTTTTGGGTAAATAGCCTGTGCACCTTCATCTTTACTTTAAAGACCATTGCCGGAAAATGTTCAAGGAGTAGCTGGATTTGGCCATACTTCACCTATATTTGCCTTGTGCCTGTCCTCTTCCTCCAAGAGCAATGGAGTCATTTTCATAGGACAAGGCCCTTATATTATGCGCCCTGGAATTGATATTTCGCGATGAATGGGCTATCCGCCTTTAACAATTGGTTTTCAGGAGGGCAAATACATTATCCTGGTTAGATTGATCAAGATTTTTTTTTTTTAAAGCCAGTTCTGCTCAAATCAGCTTCAATTTCAGGATCCAGGGTTTTTCTAGGAACAATAATTAGTGCAACAATTCCATACACAGCTTTGGA